>NC_068314.1:31116265-31221265 GCF_025860055.1 Xyrauchen texanus | reverse complement strand
TAGAAAGCAGAATAAAACAGTATTAATGTTGAATTTTTGAATGTTTAAACTTTTAAACTTTGTTTTAGCTTATTATTTTGATACTTTGTTCTGTGAAACACCTAGGGCCTCCTTGGGGCCTCCAAATCCAGTTTGAAAACCCCTGGCATAGGGCACTGCTGGTACCCCTCAATTAAAACACCTGCATGATGCCCCTGTTCAGTACAGGCTGCTGCTGCTGCAAAGTCAACACTAAAATGATCTCTTTACCTCCTTCACTGGGATCTATCTGGTTCAATTTTGGTCTCTCCATTCTGTTTGTCATTGGATTTCTGCGAGAGATGAGTCGAGACCGTGGCAGCCTGAGCCACAGCTTTGAAGCTACGCTTGCGTTTCTGAACATTCTGCTCTGGGTGGAAGATGATCACATAGACTTTGGGGATGTACAGCATTCCAAGGGACACCGTGGCACTCAAGCTCATGGACACGGTCAGCGTGGTGGTCTGAATGAACATCTGGTTGAGGACGGAAAAAGATTAAGAGGTAATGTTTCAGCTTGCGCTCGACCGTGACCTTGCACATGATGTAGATGAGCCGTCAGGGTTTTAATGTTGAGATATTACTTCACATTAAGCATGCACACTCTCTGTTGATTGTCACAGGGATCATGTTGAGAGATCAATTCATTTCCTGGAGATCAGTGTGATGACTAATCATTTCATTCCATGTAAGTGCCACAGTACATACAGTGAAGTTGAAAATGGTGGATTCAAAATCTAAACAGAAAGACGTAGAAAATGTAAAACAGAGAAACATTCTGGACTATTTCAAGGACACTAATCAAATAAGCAAATTTGTGACATTGACCATGTTAACTCCTTTGTTTGAAACTTCCATTGAAAAACAAAAGATGCTCTTTGGAATATTTTCAAATCCTTCTCGGATAACATGAATTATGAGGTTTTGAACAAACTTACAGGCTCCATGTCAGCTCAAGTGCATGCTTTCATTAAATCAAAAGAGGGACTCACAAAATATTAAGAAATTCTGTAATATTCACATTATAACAAGTGAACATTTGTGCTCCATTGTATAATCTTCACTGATATTCTGCAGCTAATGAGAGCCAGACAAATAAACCCTGATAGGCAATATAACTGATGCATCATTTGTATCTCTATGTGAGTCATTCATTTATTATAACTGGCGAACATGCAGACACAGTGTTAATTTATAATATATAAATAACTTGATAGCCTATGGAGACCCCTGACATTTTATGAGATTGTACAAAGCAAATGCTGGTAAAAAAATTCAAGACTGCATAAATACTCCTGCAATACACAACTAAAATACCTTTAAGTGAATGTCACATAAGCCCAATCAATAGCTTGGGCAATCACATCTTACTGTAATATGATGTTTCAAAAATTCCAGGGAATTATAACGCTACACAAAATAGACTATAAATTTGAACCTCGTATGATAAAATGTAAGATAACGGTACACAAATAAATAAATTGGCCACAGGCCACACATGGCCCAATATTAGACTATGTAGCTCCTGCATACAATTGGGCATATCTGGTCTCTTTTTCTTGCCTGCCTTTCTTTTCATTCAAAAAGAACCGAAAAGACTTGAAGAGCACCTGAGGGGCAAGAGCACTGCGGTTGACCGGCCACTAAAAGACCTCTCTATTAGTCAGAGTATACTTTCCATTTTTAAATCCCTCTGCATTGTTGGCAAAACCATCCCCCACAGGATGAATAGATGTGGAAAACTGAATGAATAAATGCATGGTGTGGTTAGCATCTGAACATACGCTGTTATGCCATTTAAATAGTAATTAAAGGGATAGTTCACCCAGAAATCTAAATTATGTCATCATTTACTCACCCTCATGTTGTTCCAAACCTGTATGACTTTTTTTTCTTCTGCAGAATACAAAAAGCGAATTGAAGAATATCATAGCCACTATATAGCCCATATAATGAAAGTGAATCAGGAATATACTGTAGCTGTCAAGGTCCAAAATGACATAATGCACTATTGTGTTTTTGTTGTTGTTGTTGTTGTTGTATGTGAAGCCAAATAAAAATGTTATTCACAATAAAAAGTGGTCCATACAACATATGTGCTATATTCCATGTCTTTTGAAGTCTAGCATTGTGTGAGGAACAGACTGAAATGTAAGTCATTATTCTTTAATAATCTTCCCCTTGTGGGCTGTAAATTCATTCATTGAGTCAAAGAGTTGAACCTGAGAACCGGACTGGACTGGATCGATCTTGTGAACTGGATCAACTGATTCATTGAATAAGATCAGACTCCAAAGAACAATTTGTTCTTGAATCAGACATCCCTCTTCCCTCATGCACCAGGTAGAGCACAGGCGGAACGTCAAGATATTTAGTGAATAACTATTAAATTTCGGTCTGGTCCTCACAGAAAGCTATTGTAGGACTTCAGAAGACTTGAACTGTTAAGCACGAGTGAAATAGATGTCTTTTATGATTCTTTTATTGGGGTGGGTGGGGGATGGGGTAAATGGAATAGTTCACACCAAAATTAAAATCTTTTATCATTCACTCACCCACAGCCATCCAAGATGTGTATGACTTTCTTCTGCAGAACACAAATGAATGCGCAGAGCACTCGATGGTGCTAGGAACTGTAATCAAGCTTGAAATCATTCCAAAGAGATTAATGATGTCAAGTATTATAGTGAAAAATGTGTTTAATTTTCTGTTCTCAACCAAAACCTTCAGATGACTTTGATTAACTTACTGGAGTTGTATGGATTAACTTTTATGCTACTTTTATCTGCTTTTGGAGCTTCAAAAGTCTGACCACCTTTCTCTTGCATTGTATGGACCTACAGAGCTAAGATATTCTCCTAAAATATTTGTTTGTTTTTAGCAAAATTAAGAAAGTCCTACATATCTTAGATGGCATGAGGGTGAGTAAATGATGAAATAGAACTGGATTGCTCATGACATTAAAACAGTGAAGCCACTGCGCCGCCATATTGCTATGCCCAAACATCCCAATGTGTCCGTTGGCTTAATAGGAAATTATCTTATTTCAGCAAGTAAACATTAGTCATTCATTCACCGATTTTATAGCTGAAATCTGCATGTGCACCCCTACAACGCAAAACATTTATTTAAAGTCATGAATTTTTCCTGTTTCTTGAAAGCCTGAGCGAGTTTTGTGTATCTGAATTAAACCGTATCATCTTTAACAAACTTCATAAGCGAACAGATCAGCTGAATGTAAACAAGTTCACTGAAACTGAGGTAAGATACAAACAGACATTTTCAGACTTATTTATTGTGAGGATCGAAGAGTTTGTTCAGAGTTACTTGTTTTATGTTTTCATCAAAAAGTGCCTTTTTCTCGCGGTCACTTGAATAAGAGCGCACGCTCTCTCCCCTCTATCACACACAAAGGTGGTTAAAATTAAACTGATACGCTAGGTTTAAATGGCAAATACAAACGTATTTATGACATGTTTCCATCTATGACTACAGAGAGCACTTCAATATAAAAACATACCGGGCATTTAAGGTTATTTAGAATTCCCTGTCTGACTTTTTTAAAGTCCTGTTCAGGGGTAAGGACATGCTGTCACCCTAAACAAGCAGATATTACAGCTTTTCCTTCTTTTGGTGGACGTTGACCTACACTGATAGACTGAACACGAGGGCAGGCGAATGCTCTGACATCGCAAACCATGTATATCTTCTCCCTCCTAACGAATATAATCCAGAACAAGCAAATTAAACATTAAACATGCTTGTCACTAGAGGGCGAAATGCAACTGTTGTATAAGGAGATACAGATTGTGAAACGGGGCTTTTTCGCCTGTCAGTCATTGAAGCTCTATTAGAGTTTGGGCATACCAAGATGGCCGCTCGAACACTTCCGGTGGCTTCACCTCCTGCTGGCAGTTTACCATTGCATCGGCAATCCACTTCTATATGTATATCAGTGGTGAAAACTCAATTAAAAAAGGCATAGCACACTATTCCAGAACAGTCTTAAAGGTCTGTACAGGGTTCTGTGGATGTAGGAGCTTGGAGGAGTTACAGTCCAAAACAAAGTTTGTAGAATAACAAGTAATAAGTGTTATCATTTAAACGTATCGAATAAATGTTGCTGCATAAACAAAACAAAACTGCAGAAATTCCAAAATATGTGGCTCGCCGTTCTTTATCTTCTAATTGTTTCTCCATTTTGTAGATATATAGATATAATAACAGTATATTGTTCTTCATTTATAGCTTCATTAACAATTTACCTTTTCTGTGGATTGTGATGTGCCGAAGAAGATGGGTACAAAGGCCAACCAGATGATACAGGTGGTGTACATGGTGAAGCCGATGGGCTTGGCCTCATTGAAGGTCTCAGGAACCCCCCTGCTTTTGATGGCATAGACTGTACATGTGACCATCAGCCCCATACTGTAGCTCAGACAGCCAATCAGTGAGAGATCTGACATATCACATTTCAGGATCCCACGTGCATACTCAGGGTTGGGGGGGCGCAGCTCTTCGAAGTCGATAATGGTGTGTGGGGGAACCACTCCAAACCAAATGAAAATACTCAGGAGCTGCACGCAGAGAAATGTCATGAAGGAACATTCGTACAATATCAGTGTCTTTGCACAATGGTCGTTGAAATCACAATTCACTGTTAAGAATAAAATTCAAGCCTAATAATTTTGGAATAATAATGTGTGAGCATGTCTATTAATGGAGGACACTAAAGCGAAGAGCTTTCTGGGGATTTGCTGCACCTCTCTGAGCTTCACTTAAAATCTTGCATGTTTTAAATTATTCAATGCTGAAAGGTCCTTGGAAAAAAAAAAGTATTTTGGAGACATAAAGCAAAGTGGCTGCAGAGAACTAAGGGGCTCCATTGTGAACTACATTGTTCATTTTGTATTGATTATGCTCCACTTAATTAATTTAGCCTGAACTGCTTAAATGGATAGTTCACAAAAAAAATTAAATTCTCGATTGAGAAAAAGGTCTCCTAAGCAACCAAATTGGCCCAGTTGCTAGGGAGGGTAGAGTCACATGGGGGTAACCTCCTTGTGGTCACGATTAGTGGTTCTCGGTTCTCGCTCTCAATGGGGCATGTGGTATGATGTGCGTTAATCGTGGAGAGTAGCATGAGCCTCCACAGGCTGTATGTCTCCATTATGTCATGCACAATGAGCCACGTGATAATATGCACGGATTGACTGTCTCAGAAGCGGAGGCAACTGAGACTTGTCCTCCGCCACCCGGAATGAAGTGAAAAACCATACCCTCACGAGGACCTGCTAAGTAGTGGGAATTGGGCATATTGGAGAAAACAAAACAAATCATTCAGACTATTCAAATTTGTTTTGTTGATTAATTTTGCAAACTTTATCATTTTTAAGAAATTTAAGAATAAACTTTGGAAATCTCTTGTTGGCCGTGATGACATCATTGCAATATTTTTGTTCTGGATTTTGATTGGTACTTTTTGGACATCTATTTTGTCTTGTTTTTCTTGCATCTATTTAAAAATAATAATAATAATAAACTTTATATTTATTTAGTGCTTTTAAAGGTAGCTTCTCAAGGCTTTTTACTTAAAAACATGTACGGGTCATAAAGTTTAGATGTTATTTCACCATGGTAGTCATGTCATGTCTATTTTTTTGTTGGCACTGAATGCTTACTGTACTATACAAGAATGTCAGTTTTGTCTAGCTGAATGCTATTGTGTATCACACTGAGCTTTTTAGAAACCGATTTCAACAGTAGGTAAATGTTTACTGGGAAAAGTCAATACTGTAAAATACTGTACACAGAAAAAGAATATGCACATTTGTATGTATACAGTTAATCTACATTTACAGAAAATTCACATTTGCATGTCCATTTTTACACATTTATTACATGTAAAGTCAAATATAGTGAACAGAAAATTGCCACAAAATGACATCCATGCAAAAAAATACAAAATACATAAAAACATGTAAACGCAACAACGAAAAAACATTCCATGTCATAGATATTTATGGAATATACATGTATGTCTGACAGATTTTGATAATTGAACGGATGATTTTGCATATGATGGGCACACACAATGAAACATTGTTAGAAATTGTGAAGAGTATGAAAATTTCATTGAGAATCAACTCATCAGTTTTGATCAGCAAACCATATGCCCGTACTTACTCTTTTGCAAACTTGTGCCAAAACACATGCAATTTGCTTAAATGAATAAGAAATTCAAATCTGGTGTGAACAAGAAACTAATTGTTCAGAGATTTGAATGGAATGTTTAAAAAAAAAAAAGAATTCTCATTCGAGAATTGAGCCAAAGCGATTGAGAAAAACTGTAATATTTGCAAGTTTTTCTATGTAAAACATTTGTGTGTAGTGTCCCCATAATTTAAATAGCTTAAAAAAACATACTAAACAATGTTTTATTGAAAATTTAAAAATACAGAAACAGTTTTTTGTTAGGGTTAGGTTTAGGGGTATGGTTAGGGGATAGAATCTATAGTCCATACAGTATAAAAATCGTCTCGGTTAATATCGTAACTGAGACGATATTCATTCCCTGATGGAGGGAACGAGACATTGTGTCGATGTAGTGACACTGGGGGTCTCTCTCGAAGGCCAATGAGATTTGCCGAACAGAATTTGCATGCCTCTCCCCTGGATATACGAGTATAAAAGGAGGGAAGCTTGCGTCTGTTCAGACAGGAGAGAGTAAGGTCCTGGCCATTTCAGCAGCTTAGTACAGTGTTGTGGAAAGAGGGACACAATGTCTCGTTCCCTCCATCAGGGAACAGAGGTTATGACAGTAACCAAGACATTCCCCTTCTATCACTCACTCAACGTTGTGTCGATGTAGTGACACTAGGGGTCCCTATCCAAAAACACCACAACATTGAACGTGTTACGTTGGCTGCTGATGCAGGTGCAAGCTTCCCTAACGCCCGAAGAGACGTCATATAGTTCCCCACATCCCTGAGGGAGGGAAGCGACGTAACTAGCCTGGGAGCAGGCCGCGCCAGCCTTTTCTCTCTATATGTTTTCTCTCCATAGAGCGTTAGATGCAGCTGGGGGCATCTAACGCTATAACACGAATCGGAAAAGGCATTCTTTTCCAATCCTAAACTTTCAGGGGGAAAAGACCCCACGGAGACCACATCCTGCCCAACAGGGGAGGTTAACATGTGGCAAATACATCACATGGGCTTACCAGCCACACATGGAAGTGGCGCGGTGGTAGGTCCTGCCTTGACGGGGAGGAGCTCTACAAATACAGTGACTGGGGACAGAGGGAGCACTGCCCAAGGGAGACATGTGTCTGCCGATAGGGGGACCACACCACAGAAAATACATCACAGGATATTTTGGAATAATCAGAACCTGTGGCGCACCTATTCCAGTGCAGGCAAGTCGGTGCCTGCGGTGGGTCTAGCTGCAAACTTCCTCTGCTGAGTTTAGAGCCAGAGAGCTACGGAGGAAGGACACCCAGGGTCCGTGGCTTGTGGACTCAACTGGGGGAGTAGAGCGCACGTCTTTACCTCAGGGGAGGGGAAAGGCACTATGCACAAGCAATACACCTGGCCAGCTGATGTCACCATATTACCGAATTCTACACTTTCGGACCTGTCAAAACACAGGATGAAACTGGCTCAACCCAGAGAATGTAAGACCTTGCAAATGTATTGGGTGTTGCCTAGCCCGCCGCTCTGCAGATGTCTGCTGGAGAGGTACCATGGCCAGTGCCCATGAGGATGCCACACTCCTTGTAGAGTGTGCTCGAACCCGGAAGGGGGCGGGCACGGCTGGGGTCTGGAAGGCCTACACAATGGTGTCCACGATCCCATGGTCAAGCCTCAGTTGGGGACAGCGTTCCCTTTCCGCTGTCCACCAAGCAGACAAAGAGCTGCTCAGAGTGTCTAAAGCTCTAGTGTGATCGAAGTAGGTGCATAAAGCACACACCGGATACAGCAACGCTAAGGCTGGGTCTGCCTCCTCCCAGGGCAGCGCTTGCGGGTTCACTACCTGAACCCTAAAGAAGGGGTCGTAGGACCCTTGGGCACCTGGCCGTTTGGGGTCTCAGGATGACGTGAGAGTCTGACGGACCGGGCTCCAGGCAAGGGTCACTGAGAGAGAAGGCTTGCAGGTCCCAACCTTTTTGATGGAAGTGAGCACAATCAGGAGGGCCGTCTTCAATTGGAGGGCCTTTAGTTCGACGGATTCTACCGGCTCAAACAGGGCTCTCTGAAGGCCGAGAGGACAATGGAGAGATCCCATGAGGGGAACAGGCATGGACTAGGAGGGTTCAGGCTTTGGGCACCTCTAAGGACACTTGCGGGTCTTCAGATCGGGAAGAACACCCATTTGCGAATAAGTGCCACTTTGGGGATAGAGCCTGGTAGAGGAAGCTCTGGCGTGAGTGACCATGTCTACGACGGCTGGTGGTAGACCATTTTAGACCTTCCACATTCCATTCTGGGCGCAGATGCCAGAGGCTGCCCCGTCCGTGAGAAAGAAGGTCCTTCCTCAGGGGAATTTGCCAGGGAGGTGCTGTCGCGAGGAGTATGAAATCCGAGAACCAAGTCTGAGTGACGAATGACTTGTTCCTCATCCTCCCTGACCTTGCACAGGACTTGTGCAAGTAGGCTCACTGAGGGAAATGCGTACTTGCGCAGCCCCCGGGGCCAGCTGTGTGTCAGCACGTATGTGCAGAGGGGAGCTTCCGTCAGAGAGTACCAGTGCGGGCAGTGGGTGGAATCTCGGGAGGCGAACAGAGCTACCTGTGTGCTGTGGCGAACCGTGCCCAAATCACGGCACTAAAATGGACCACTTGAGGGTGGAGTCTCCACTCTTCGCTGAGCGTTACCTGTGGGTAAATGTGGGCAAACAAAGAAAAGGAACAAAAGATTCTCCGCCCGGCCCTCCACCAGGGGATGGAGTGGTCTGAACACCAGCTCCGCAGCAGATGTCTCTCTCCCTAGGTTGCCCGTCTCAGCAGCATTTGGGAGCCTTCTGGGCGCCAACTCGGTCAAGTCCTCAGCTTCGGAGTCCGCCAGGACTCTCTCCGATAAAGCGGTGAAACTTTCATCCAGCTCGGGAGTCCGAAAGAGACATCAGACTGGCCGTAAGGCAAGCCGGTCTCATCTCGGACGCGGACGGGGGCAGACAGGCATGCTGGGAAACGGGTGGTCCGCGGGGTTTTACCCAGCAAAACCATGCCCGTTGAACTCCCGAAAATGCCCCTAGCGCCAGCCTCACTAGGCGCAGCGAGGGGGGTGGCTGGAGTGGCTTTCCCCCGGAAGAAGGAAAGCCACAACCACAACGTTGCCATGGTCATGTTCTCACAATGAGAACATGAACCATCCACAAATTCTACCTCAGTATGTTCTCTGTCCAGACACTTGCAGCAGCACCCGTGGCCATCTGAAGCGGACCGCATCCGGAATAACACATGTACAGAAGGGCATCTTGAAAAAGATGAGTCTTTAAAAAGACATTCAATGTTCAAGTGCTTTGCTCTTTTAGAGATATATACTCATTAACAGAAATAAAACTCTTTTAGGTGGCTGTCGAAGCGCCCAGGGGCGTAGTCTGCACTGGGGTGCAGAGAAGAGAAAAGCTGCTGATTTTCACCGTTTCTCCAACAGCACACGCTCTTGTTAGAGATGAGTGGAACAGCAGTGGATTTATTCAGCTCACTGAAACACAACCGCTCGGCTCCAAAGAAAAAATCTGTCTGAACAGATGCACGATTCCCTCATTTTATACGCATATGTCCGGGGGAGGGGCATGCAAATTCTGTTTGCCAGATCTCATTGGCCTTTTCTCAAAGATAGAGGTAACCGAGTGTAAAGTGATCAATGGAAAGGAGGAGGCGAGAACCGGCATTTCAATATAAATAATAGTTTAATGATAAACTCAAAAGACAACATAAACACACACACACAACGGACATGTCCGTTAACGATCTCTCTCTGCCGCACGATCCTCTGCAGTCGACCTTTAAACCTCAGAAGCTTGATTAGCCTAATACAGGACCGGGTGTGTAGGATCACGACCCGGCCCCGCCCTCCGCCCTGCCACACCGAGGCTCTCAAAAGAGACCCCTAGTGTCACTACATCGACCCAACGTCGAGTGAGTGACAGAAGGGGAACATTATGTCTATGGAGAATCCTCACAATGATAGTGTGTGTGTGTGTGTGTGTGTGTGTGTGTGTGTGTGTGTGTGTGTGTGTGTGTGTGTGTGTGTGCATACAGATAGCTGCAAGAGACCACTGCAAAATGATCAGTTTCTCTGGATTTGCTATTTATAGGTATGTGTTTGAGTAAAATTTAATTTTTTGTTTTATTCTATAAAGTACTGACAACATTTCTCCCAAATTCCAAATAAAAACATTGTCATTTACAGTATTTATTTGCAGAAAATGACAACTGGTCAAAATAACAAAAAAGATGCAGTTTTCAGACCTTGAATAATGCAAAGACACAAGTTCATATTTGTTTTAAAACAACACAATACTAATGGTTTAACTCAGGAAGAGTTCAGAAAATAGAAAACCTGGAATGTGATCAAGAGGAAGATGGATGGTCACAAGCCATCAAACAAAGCCGAGCTGATTGAATTTTTGCGCCAGGAGTGGCATAAAGTCACCCAACAGCAATGTGAAAGACTGGTAGAGTGTATGCCAGTACGAGCCAATATGCCAGTACGCATGAAATCTGTGATTAAAAATTAGGGTTATTCCACCAAATATTGATTTCTGAACTCTTCCTAATTTAGTATTGTGTTGTTTAAAAATGAATATGAACTTTGTCATTTTCCAGTGATCTCTTAATGTTTTCCAGAGCTGTATATAGACAGACATACAGACAGAGACAGACAGACAGACAGACAGAGACAGACAGACAGACAGACAGACAGTTGGAACTATACCTTTAATAATTAAAGTCACTATTGCTCGTGGCCTAGTAGCATTCACACACCTGTACTGAGATCAGAATGAAGGTGATGATCAGCTGAGACGTGGGGCTGATAAATTTTGGTGGTGTGACAGATTTTTTCCCTTGCTCGAAGATCCTGTAGATTCGATTGGTTTTAGTGAGCATAGCAGCATAACTGATGCACATGCCCAGCCCCAAAAACAGCCTGCGGAATGCGCACACCACGGCGCCCGGCTCGGCGATCATGAGGAATGTAATAAGATATATGAGGAAGATGCCTGTCAGAAGAACATAGCTGAGCTCACGGCCTGAAGCCCGGACAATGGGGGTGTCGTTGAAGCGGATGAATGTGATAATGACTCCGGATGTGGCGAGAATGCCCAGCACGGCGAGAAATACTGGGATGATGGCCCACGAAGAGCTCCACTCCAGCTTTATAATGGGAGTGGGTCTGCAGCCGGTGCGGTTCAGGGTGGGCCGCATGTCAAAGGGGCAGGTGTCACAGTTAAACTCGTCCATGAGGTACTGATAGCCATCACATAATTCACAGTGCCAGCAGCACGGCACACCCTTCACCATCCTCTTTCTCTCTCCAAATTCACATGGGAAACTGCAAACAGAGTCTGGAACCTGTTTATCCCCTCCGGACCACTGCATGTCTTCAGCCTGAGAAAAAGAGTAACATGTGTCTCATTAACAAGCATTTGAAATGGTCGTAAACAACCAAGGGGCTTAATATGCTTACACTGAGCCGCAAGTGGTTAGTCCACTGGCCGATGATTCTATATCCCGGGTTGGTGGTGTTGGAAAGCTGGTACTGAAAGATATCGTATCGTCCCGGGGCGTCACCATTCTCATTAAACATCACACCTGTACCGGCGCTGCCTTCAGAGTAAACAGAGACATGGGATCTGATGTTCAGCATCACTTGGTATTATTTCAAATGCAGTTATTCTGATAGAAACAGTCCAACGCAAGGGCATAAAATTGTATATCCACCCAACCAATACACTGCTATTTTTAAGTTTATTCATAAGCTTCTTCATCACACCATTGTTCTTTTTGGCTTTATTTTGTTTCTTTATTTTTCAAAGGAACATCAGAAGCTAAAGCCAGAGAGAATTTCCCCTGCACTCTGGGAAACATAACTTTGAAGGTGACTCATCAATTTCAAAGGCTCCTTAAAAGACAATATGCTGTTGCCATTGAAAGAATTCACACAACCGCTCAGTTAGGAGAACAAAGGCAAATTCCATCTGTGTCTTATGTCCCCTCAGTAAACCAAAATATATCAGAGTTATAGAATCAAACAAGACATGAGACCATCGTCGTTCAACAGGGGAAAGTTCACCACAACTGCCTGTTTTGCATATTGCCCCTCTGGCTCACAAACCCAAAGGACTATGCGGATGTCCACGGTGCATAAAATGAATAGCTGTGCTTTTCATAGAAATCTCAAAGGACTGAAAGACTGAGTGACGAAAAGAAAAGGGATTTTTACTGAGAAATATGGCTGTTAAGGGAAATGCGTCTTGTGTTTGGAGAGAGGGTGCCCCGGGGAAAAATGAAGACAACGAGAGAGAGAGAAGCGAGGTGGGGGGAGGGGGATATGGGGGGGTGGGGGGGAGGGTTAAAACAAGTCTGTGTACTGCTGTATTGTGCATTAGTAGATCTCTTCAGGCTGGTTTGAGTGCTGACCTCCTCTCACAGCACTCTCTGACTAACCCAAGGGACTCACAGCCCTCCTAAGAAACTGCAGCTTTGGTGTTGGCCTTTCCCCTTCCAGAGAAACTATTCCTTACCTATTTTCACCTGTCAGTCTAACTGTATTGGCTGAACCCTAGATTCGAGAAGTGGTCTATTTGGCCAAAGCACATTTATTATCTGAGGCACGTTCCACACTTTAGCATTGGATGAATTAATTGTATGGTTTTCGTTATGAGAACTAGTGCTGCAACAACTAATCGATAAATTCAATAATATTCGAAAATGAACATGTTTAGTCGGATGTGTGCTCTGTGCACATATAAACTCTGTCAGTGATGTCACTTTACAGTAGCTAAAATGTGTTTGCATGATATAATTTGTTTGAAAAAAGTCGGAGACAAGTAGAAAAAACACAACCCAATTTGTTTAGTGCTCAGGAACACTTTATGTTTAACACTTTAAATATCATAAGCATCAAGATCAGTGTGTGCTTGTGCTATTTGAAGACCTTTAGGGTTGTTTCTCTCCAGCGCATAACTGACATTTTACTGCTATTATACATATTTGATCATGTATAAACGTAATGAATTCAAAATCAGGCAAGTATTTCCATTTCGTTAAACTGTTTGTCTTTAGCACATGCATGTCTCCTTGAAACTTCACTTAGCAAGCGAGTGCGCATGCATCTTTGAAAGAAATGTTTATTGTAATATTGATATTTTAATATTTTTTCTACATCATTAATATTTTTAAATAAAAAACATTTCTTCTCCCCTTTTCTCCCCAATTTGGAATGCCCAATATCCAATGCGCCCTAAGTCCTTGTTGTGGCGTAGTGACTCGCCTCAATCCGGGTGGCGTAGGACGAATATCAGTTGCCTCCGCGTCTGAGACCATCAGTTCGCTTATCTGATCACATGGCTTGTTGAGTGCGTTACCGCGGAGACATAGCGAGTGTGGAGGCATCACGCTATTTTCCGCAGCATCCAGGCACAATTCACCACACGCCCCACCGAGAGTGAGAATCACACATTATAGCAACCACAAGGAGGTTACCCCATGTGACTCTACCCTCCCTAGTAACCAGGTCAATTGGTTGCTTAGGAACCCTGACTGGAGTCACTCAGCACACCATGGATTCGAACTCCAGGTGTGGTAGTCAGCTACCCACACCCCCTTAATAAATACATTTTAATAAAATACAGGATATACAGTTTGGCTCTGCTTCCAATTAATCGATTAATTGAACAAATAATTGATTATCAAAATAATTATTAGTTGCAGCCCGAATTTGAACTATTAAATATGTTAGATTAACAGAACTAGAATATTACATTATATCTGTATCACAGAAAACCCCCTTAAAATTTTTATTTTATCTTATCCCTCCACAGGTCTTTGTGCATCTAAGTTTATTAGTGTTTATTACTAGAAAATCAGAAATTTCACAAATGATGGTTTTAAAATGTATTTAGACTAAATGTATACTAAATCCATCCATCCATCCCATCCATCGTCAACCGCTTATCCTGTGTACAGGGTCGCGGGTGTATACTAAATCCTCATATAAAATTAAAAGCAAATAAAACAGCTCATATAATATTACATTTGACATCCTCCTCAAAACAATTAAATACAAATCTATATATCTTAAGATAATGCATTAACATTATTTTGATGGCCATTTGTTGAAAAAAAAATATATACTCACTGTAAAATGTTTAACAAAAGTTGGAAATATACGCTAAATAACTGGGCAGTTGTGGTACAAATTCATGGTAAATATACAGTGGCCGTGTTCCAAGCATTATGGATGTAATTTTGGTGCGTGTATATTTTAACACATGTGATAAAATGTTAATATTACAACCTACTGGAACAACACAAATCTATCAGTTACAGTAAGTAATTAACAATTATGTCCTATGACATTTTTACCTTCCTTATCAGTTATAATTGTGACTTTTAAGAGAGTAAATGTTTACTTTCAAGAGTTTCACAGCCTTTTGCACCCTATTCAGGGAGAGTGCCCTGAAATAATGTTTCTCCTCACAAATTCAAAAAGACATTCCTCGAAAATAAAGATTTACCTTCAGATTCCTGTGAGTCAATTCAACACATCTTGTATGAATACAACCCATTCCATTCATTGAAATTCTGACTTTAAGATCTCTATTTTTTTCTCTGTGTTTGAGATGTTTACTGACATGCTTTAGTTGTGTCCTTGAGAAGATAAAAACACTCAGCTCACCATTAAAACTGACAGTACGGATGTACGTTAGCAGCATTCTTCCATCCACTGGATCCATTTTGTCACAAACACCCATGGCACCTGGGCAGAGGTCCATGTGCATGCTGTGGAGCGCGTGGGCCATGGCATACACCGCGTCGATCACAAATTGCACCTTCCCTTCCTGCTCGTATGCTGAATCCCTGCTGATTCGTTCCTCTCCTGGCAGATCAAAAACAACATGACAGGAATTGAAAAGCATGAAAACTTTACAGAGTGAATAATCCATTCAACCCAGCTTTACAGACTTTAGTCAGGTTAGACGCCATAGGTTGATGTGTATAATTTGTTTTGTATCCTAACTTAATGCAGTGTGCAGAGTCAACTATGAATAAACCATTTGTGGATTGATTTCACTTAACACTGCGGCTCTATTAAAGTATTCCTCTGTTTGTTTGAACGGCCCATCCAGCCTGACACAGTAACACTGGCTCGATCAGTGGCATTAATTTTGGGAGGGTCTGTCTGTACAACACTTGGACATTGAAATTAAACAGTCTAACCCATTGAACAGATTGCACAGACTCATTTTCAATCACAAAAAATGTAATATGGCATACACCTTGACTAAGTTCTAAAAACCTTAAAACTTTCAGTATACATTATACAACAATGAAATAATGTTTTCACCTGTGCATTTTCTTAATCCACCCTCCGATCTGGTTCCTGACCGCATAAGTTTGCATTTGAAGTCATCCTCCCAGAACTCAGCGAACCAGATGTTCCTCCTATTGTTTTCTAGAGATCTTGTGGTGAAGTACTGGTCAAATCCTGAGAAACAGGTGAAATATGAAATTGTTATCAAACACAATTTTGTCTTGAATAAAACCAGTTAATTTATATGTACATGCATAAAGCATATTGTCTAGGTTACCTGACAAATTCTTTGTGCAGTATACTGAAAAAATGTTAAAGTGGATAGTTCTCCCAAAAATGTAAATTCTCTCATCATTTACTCGCCCTCATGCCATCCCAGATGTGTATGACTTACTTTCTTCTGCAGAAAACAAATGGAGGTTTTTAGAAGAATATCTCAGCTCTGTAGGTCCATACAATGCAAGTGAATGGTGACTGGAATTTGAAGCTGCAAAAATCATATAAAGGCAGCATAAAAGTAATCCATACTAAGCGATATTAAAGGTGTGGGTGAGTAACAGATCAATATTTAAGTCCTTTTTTATATAAATTCTTGTCCCTGCTCAGTAGGTGGCGAAGAATGGGACTCGCCAATAACAAAAGAACAAATCTTAAGAGAGAAGAGTGTGCATTAGAGGCTGGTGAAAGTGGACAGTTATAGTAAAAATGAATTAAATATTGTTCAATTTGCACCCATACCTATTATATCACTTCTAAAGACATGGATTAAACCACTGGAGTCTTCACTTGCATTGTGTGGACCTACAGAATTGAGATATTTTTTCTAAAAATCTTTGTTTGTGTTCAGCAGAAGCAAGAAAGTCATACACATCTGGGATGGCATGAGAGTGAGTAAATGAAGAGAGAAGTTAAATTATTGGGAGAACTATTCCTAAAAAATTGTGTTTCATGTGGTATCACCTAAATAAACTGGTTTTATTGAAGTGAGAAATATAATTTAACATTACTAAAACAACGAGAATACATTAGTTTACGCCATTAAAATGTACTATAAAAGTTAGATCAGTTACAAAATAGCTCCATAATATAACTACTACAGGTTACCACTTTTTGCAACGTATACCTAGTCATTTTTAAAATAATTTTAATAACTTTTTTGCATTTAATAGCTCGTTATAAATGGTAAGTGTAACATGTTAATTTTTAAAAGTACAAATATTCTATGTACATTGGTAACGAGGAGGAGGGTGTGGCCGGGCTGTAACTATGGCGCCCGGTGCTGAATCAGCCCAATCAGCCTAATCAGCAGGAGAGGGATAAAGAGGAGCCGTGGATGCCAGTTTGAGAAAGAGAGAGATGCATGCGGCTGCGCTGTCTGTGTGTTTTAGGTTATGTTAATGTTCAGGTATGTAATTAAAGTTATGTTGATTATTCAGCCGGTTCCCGCCTCCTTCTTGCCCATCCTTAACCTTTACATTAGTGCCGAAACCCGGGAAGGAGGAGAAGAGTCCTCGCTGCTGCCATCCGCCAGGGGACGGAGGAGCCGTTCTGTCCACCAGGGGTTGGAGGAGCGGCTGTAGTCCACCAGAGGGTGGAGGAGTGGCTGAGGAACAGGCAACGGCGTGTCCGGAGACCAGCAAGAAAATGTTTCTCTCTCTCTCTCTTCTCTCGCTCTCTCTGTCTCTCTCTCTCTCGCTCTTTCCCTCCCCCCTCTCCCCTCTCCCTCCCCTCGTCTCTCTCAGGGCTCCAGAGAGGCGGGAAGACATGTCGGCAGAAGGATGGCCAGGAGGGCAACGCCTTCCCTCCAGGAAGAGAGGGAAGGGGAGTACATCATGCCGGAGGTTTGGCCAGAGTCGGGCGGTGGAGGAGTGTGACAAGAAGGGCATAGCCCAATCAGCAGAAGAGGGATAAAGAGGAGCCAAGGATGCCAGTTAGAGAAAGAGAGAGACACACGCATGTTTTATGTTATGTTTAAGTTCAGATATGTTATTAAAGTTATGTTGATTGTTCTGCCAGTTCCCGCCTCCTCCTTGCACATCTTTACCCATTACATTGGTGCAGAAACCCAGTAAGGAGAAGGGATGCGCTGTCATGGAGTCCTCGCTGCTGCTGTCCGCCAGGGGACGGAGGAGTCGCTGCCATCCAGCAGGAGGGGAGGAGCCGTTCCGTCCACTAGGGGTTGAAGGACCCACAGCCGTCTGCCAGGGGAGGAGCGGCTGTTGTCCACCAGAGGGCGGAGAAGTGGCTGAGGACCAGGCGACAGCGTGTCCGGGGAACGGCGAGCAAGTTTTTATCTCTCACTCTCCTCTATCTCGCTCACTCTCTCTCTCACTCTTACTCTGTCTCTCCCCTCACTCTTTCCCTCTCCCCTCTCTCTCCCCTCGTCTCTCCCAGGGCTCCAGAGAAGCGGGGAAGACCTGCGGCAGAAGCACGGCCGGAAGGGCAACACCTCCCCTCCAGAAAGAGAGGGGAGTACGTCATGCCGGAGGTTTTCCCAGCCTGAATCGAGGGGCGGGGGAGTGCGACGAGGAGGAGTGTGTGGCTGGGTCCTAATGATGGATGCCTGGCACTGAATCAGCCCAATCAGCAGGAGAGGGATAAAGAGGAGCCGGGGATCCCAGCTCGAGAGAGAGAGATGCACATATTGTGTGTGTGTGTGTGTGTGTGTGTGTGTGTGTGTTTGTGCGTCTTTGTTTTGTTTATGTTTGTTTAAATTCAGTTCTGTCATTTAAGTTTACATAGATTTTTCAGCCGGTTCCCACCTCCTCCTTGCCCATCCTTTAACCATTCCCACCCATTTATAGTTTTCAACTACCTATTTATTTATAAGTTAAACAGAAACGTCTCGTACAATCCATGTAGGTTTTTCCATTGGAGGTTCATATAAATTATGAAACCTCCATTTGCTGGATATTTTGGTCTTTTACTGGCCTGTGCTAGCCCAATTTAAATTGTTTTCATACCGTCAATTGACGCCCGCTTGGGTAGGATGGTGACTGCACCCTCAGCCACGTCCTCCTGGTTCAAGATTGGTGAGCTCTTTGCTCCCCAGCTATCAGAGCCCACAAACAAAAAGTGACCAGTAAGATTGGCTCTCTTTGCTGATTCCAGGACGCGCCTATAGTAGATGAACACAAAATCAGACCCTCAGATGCCTCAGAAAATCATCAACTCACTAATTAATAAATCATATATTATTAAATAATATCATAATACCCATTTTGTTAATGGTTTGTTGATTACTGAAACATACAATGAAAAAGTCTTCATTTAATACAGCATAACTTCAAGGAATCGGGATGTTTGCATTTGCTCGATTGATCTTTTCTTTAACCACCTATAAAATTCTTCCAATGCAATAAACATCCTGCTTTAGAGAGATATTGAGAATTTCCCCTCAAAGCTACTCACTTGATGTCATCTTCATTAGCGAAGATAATAACCCCTCTGGCATTAGATGTCTCCATTAGCCTTTTGATGATCTTGTCAAACTCTCCTGGTCTAGGCTCCCTTGGAATTTTAATGGACTGAGCGATGCACAGGCCACCTTAATAAAACAAATTAAAATGATGGCAAATTTCAAAGGACCCTTGAGTACATTCATAAGGACAAGAGGTTGCATGCAATATTCATATGAAAAATATAGAATATTAAATATCACACTTTTAGATTGCAATAAGAAAATCCCATGCCCGATCTGTTGCATGTGAGTTAAGTCTGGGTGTAATAACTTGTTTACCCACAGAAAAATCATGTGAAACCTTCATCCCATGCTCATTATCCTCTTTACTCGTCAAATACAACACCAGACGTGTTAAATCCTTAGTTAGACTGTGATAAATTCCATCATAGTTATGGGAAATCAGGATGCGGTAATTCTGGGTAGCTTAGCGACCACCAAAGCACATGTTTAATATAATGATTTCTTTTTTTTAATAAAATGTAGATTAGATTTCAGCTTAAGTACTGAATTTAGACCATGAAATAAATTATTTTTGTGTTTGTGCTGAAATCTAGCAGAACGGTAAAATCTAGCAGAATGGTTCAAGGCTCTGATGCTGGCATACAGAACAGTCACTGTGTCTGCTCCAGCATACCTAAAATCATTTCGGCAGAGCTACATTTACATTTATGCATTTGGCAGATGCTTTTATCCAAAGCTTATTACACTTATTACATTGACAATCCCCCCGGAGCAACCTGCCTTGCTCAAGGACACAATGGTGGTGGCTATGGGGATCGAACCAGCAACCTTCTGATTACCAGTTATGTGCGTTACACCACTACGCCACCACCACTCGCTACATTCCCACCAGAAGCCTGCGGTCGGCAAATGAGCGGCACCTTGTTGTACCAACACAGAGGCACCAAAACACTTTCCAAGACTTTCAGTTTCACTTCACCACATTGGTGGAATGACCTTCCCAACTCCATCTGTGAACCAGACTCACTCTCTATCTTCAAAAAACAGCTTAAAAACACATCGTTTCCATGAGCACTTAATCATTCACTCATAATTTGTTTTTTAAAAATACAAAAATAATATATCTATTTTTGTTGCACTCTAATCTGTCTTGGATAATACTATTCTGATGCTAGTGAAACTTTGTATTGCAGCATTTGTCATACCACAGTCGCCTTAAGATGAATCGCTTAAGATGTATTATTCCTTTTTGTAAGTCGCTTTGGACAAAAGCATCTGCCAAATGAATAAATGAAAATGTAAATCTTTTCAATAAGGTTGTATTCATTAACATTGGATAAAGTAGTACCGGTAGTTAACATAGTTAACATAATTGTTTACAAATATTTAGCTTTAAAGGCATTTATTGAACTTCTTAAATGTTCATTTGTACACATACTGATAATTTTTTACATTTAAAGTGAAACTGCATTTATTAATCTAATTTATTCATTTCTACATGTACTAATACATTAGTAACACTGCATTAGTTTACACTTTACATAAAGTTGTATTAGTTAACTACATTTGTGAACATGAATAACAAGTTACAATACTTTTACAGCATTTGTTAATGATATTTTACTAACATAAGTAAACTAACAATAAACTATGTTGTTTTTATCAATTAACATTACCAAAATTAATAAATGCTGTTTAAAAAAAAATGTCATTGTCAGTTCATGATACCCAGGGCCGCTGCTGATTTGATCTGTCTGTGGTCCGCAACTTCTTTTGGGTCCTTGAATAACGTATAACGTGCACATAAGGGCAGCCGGTGGACTTTCTGGTGCCCTCCTAGGGTAAGATGGTGCCCCTCTAGGGAGTTGGTGCCCTACGCAGACTGTGCAGTATGCGTATAGGGAGCAGCGGTACTGATGAAACCTAATGCATTTACTAATGTTAACAAATGGACCTATATTGTAAAGTGTTCCCAATAAATGTTTTACATTTAAAGTTGTATATGTTAACCAAGGGTGTAGGTTTGGTTTGAAAGTTGGTTGGGACATATTGCAAGGATAAAATTCCAAATGTAGGTAAACATTTTGGAAAAATCTATTAATTTCAAGGATTATTTTTTTTTTAATCTTACAAAAAGATTGTGATTGGTGCATCATGCACAGCGCTGAGAAAAGTAAAAGGTGCCACGGGACAACACTGTTTATGAGCTGATTCAGAAGAGGTAAGACAATAATTTATACATGAATAATGATACTAAGGATACCTGATGTTGACGAATAGAACCTTATTTTAAAGTGTTGTCAACGGAGCAGTAACATGAATATGACTTAAGTTTTCTTTACCTGCTTCCCTGGATATCTGGAGAAAAGCATCTACACCACTTTCTCCATAGTTCCCTTCTGATGCCAGAGTGGAAACGTAGTTCCACCCCATGGCTTTGACGATGTCCACCATCGCCTGGGCCTGGAAGGAATCGGGCGGCACGACTCGAGAGAAAAATTCGTAGCGATTGTTGTCACTAAGCTCAGGTGCTGTGGAAGCATAGCTGATCTGAGGTATCTGCAACATGTAGGGTACAGAAAACATCAATGTCATTAACGTTTCCTATCCTCATTCTCTTTTTTACATTTATGCATTTGGCAGACGCTTTTATCCAAAGCCAGTAAAGTAACATGATTACAAAAGCGACAGTGGAGTCAAGCTATTTTATCATGACCTAGGTGTGATGCTCTACCATTTGAACAACAGGAATGCCTACAATGAATGAGCTCCACAGGAATTTTCATTATTACAAGAAAAAGGGAACATAAGGAATTTTTGCTGTGCAACACTGATTATACTGGGCTTTGTAACAGTATTCAAAGTTCATAATTAAAAGGATAGATAACCCATCTTGCTGTTCCAAACCTGCATGACTTTCTTTCTTCCATGTGTAACTGGCCCTGCTCACCCTGCTCCGACTGGCCCTCTCTGACTCTCTGGCATGGGAGGCGGGTGCGCTAACAAGGAGGCTAAAGGCTACAGCCTCTAGCGTCAGTCGCTAGTGCACCTCTTGAGGTCAGTAGAGTGAGGTTTACACGCTGCACAGCTATCTACCAGCTGGCTTCTGTTACACTCACCCCCCTAAACCTCACTCCCATCCGGATCACGGCACCACTGTTACCGGCCCTGCTCGCCCTGCTCCGAACGGGACTCGAACCGGCGTGGGAGGCGGGTGCGCTAACAAGGAGTCTAAAGGCTACAGCCTCAAGCGTCAGTCGCTAGTGCACCTCTTGAGGTTTACACGCTACACAGCTATCTACCAGCTGGCTCCCGTTACACATGGAACCCAAAAATTAGATGCTGGCCTCAGTCACAACTGACATTTTTATATTCTTTTTCACATACATTGAAAGTGAATGGTGACTGAGCCTAGCATACTGCTTAACATCACTTTTTGTGTTGCACAGAGGAAAGAAAGTCATTTGCATTTGGAACAAAACGATGACAGAGATTTTAATTTTGGAGGGAAACATAACACATGTCTCAAAGTAATTACGTCCCATTTCCAGATTCCAAAAATATAGCAAGTCTCCAGCAGCTAAACAGAACCCCTGCCTTAGCTTTAGTCCCATGTTTGCTGTTGCACATAAAATTCCTGGGGAAATACAGATGGTATGCGCTACAACAGTAAAAGCATTTGTATATATAAAAAAAAGGATGAGAAGATTCATTAACTGTTGTGCTACTTTCTTAATGACCCAATCGATGTCATTGGGCTAGACTTTGTGCCCCATATCTGCCCCACCTGTGTGACTTAATGAAAGGTACTTTAAAGAAGAGGGCCAGAGGACAGGGAGGAAAAGGTGAATGTGGAATGGAGAAGGAGAGAAGAGGGAGAGCACCATTTGACAGATTATTTGGAAGGATTAGAGGGTTTTAGTCAAATTACGTTTGAGAGAGAACGTAGAGAGACAGAGATCAAGAGACAAGGTTGCCATTTCTCAGCCATAAGCCATACAATATATTTAATTCTGCTGGCTAGCTCCTCCCCCATCATGTAAAATGTATATGTTACAGTCTGAGCTGTATGATCCATCCATCTACAAGCGTTCCTGTAGCTCAAATGACACACTACGAAGCTAGTAATGCAAAGGTTGTGGGTTTGATCCCAGGCAACGGACATAGTGATTAAAACTGTATCTGCAAATCATTTTGGATGAAAGCATCTGCCAAATGCATTACTATAAAAGGGTATAACTTTGAAAGACCTGCAGTGTGACATACTATACTTGGACTAAAACTATCCATATCCATATCACTAAGTTTAATGCAGGTATACAATGAAAAAGACATGGATGCCAAAGAATGTTACTAACAGGTTTTATTCTCAGATACTAATTTGTTGCTATGCACCCTAAACATTACAGCCTGCAAGCCTTTCCACGCATGAGTCATGTCAACATTGGCAGCAGCCACAGCAAGCATTTCCAAGAAGTGTTATGGGAGTATTTGGCATATGTTCCCTGAGCATCTAGTGGGGGCTCTGTGATTTATTAATGGTTTTCCTAAAGACTAAAATGACTTTTTATGTAAAGAAATCCCAATTGCTCTTTTTAAATTGAGAACTAATGTTAAAAAAGATAAAAACTCTAATAAGGTAAAATAAATAAAACTTTCAGAGTCAGACTACACATGCAATGCAGTGCATCCTTTATTTTACAGTGTCTGTGTTATGCACATTAATAACTATTACAATAACAATTATAATATGTAAGTACAAAATAATAACACTGTAAACATGTAGTTAATTTGTATCTGCTGAGTAAGGTATAACGTGCAGTCAGACAGTCGTTATCACAAAATAAACCATGACGCGAAGTCTTGATCGCCCTATTTTTACATATATTTTTACATATATATATATATTTTTTTTTTGCAGTAATGACTGGATGATTGTACATTATCCCACTTTTTACAAAGCTATAATTACCAAATAAATAAACACTGATCTGCATTGAAATGATGTAAGTATGTGAGAAGAAAGAGTCTCTAGGAATAGCTGAATCAACTTTTTTTTTGTGCTATTTCTATTGCCAAAAATGACTGTCTGACTGCTCATTATCCTGCTTATTACAAGACTACTTCACAAAATAAATAAACAAATTGACATAAAAATGTACTTGAGCTCAAATAATTGTTTTTTTATTTTAATTTGCGATTTTATTAGCGGATGTGCGGTTGTTAGTAATAGCAGACCAATAGATAGTGCGATTGGCCAATCAGAATCAGGTATTCCAGAGTTGTGGAAAATCATATGTGATCAAGGAGCTTTTTACATCTTTACACCATGCATGCCATTGAATAAATGGTAAAATGGTAAATTGTCTGCACATATATAGCGATTTTCAACCTTAGTGGTATTCAAAGTGCTTTACACTGTGACTCATTCACCTATTCACACACACACTCACACACCAATGACGGCAGAGCTGCCATGCAAGTTGCTAGCCTGCCATTGGGAGCAACTTGGGGTTCAGTGACTTGCCCAAGGACCCTTTGACATGTGGAGCCGTGTGGGCCAGGAATCGAACCGCCAACCCTGCTATTAGTGGCCAACCCGCTCTACCACCTGAGCCACTGCCACAATCAAAGATGGAGCTCCTGTGAATAATGTCTATAAGCAGTAAATATGCTTCTCATATCTGACACGAGTATCTTCATGGGCATGATTTTGTGTGAACCACCACAGTACACACACCAGCGTGCTCCAGAGACAAGATCACCAGCAAAACTTGCTTGATTGAGTCAGGCTTCACTTGATATTGCAGCGGCCCGTGGAGACCACAAAACTTATGTGACCCATTTGAATTCTACAGAGATCTCTGTAGTATAAAGCTCCTTGTGTACGAAGTCGAACCTCTCAAACTGTTAGACAGACCTGACATTAAACGGCACTGATGAGGTAAAGAGACGCCAGTGTGCCATGCATCAACATTGATTACAAGGTTTAGAAGATAATAAAATAAAAATAAATTGATCAATTGTCACACAGTATACATACATTTCTGCATATACATGGTGAAATTATTTATTTTTCACATATCCCAGCTAAGCTGGGGTCAGAGTGCAGGGTCAGCCATGATACAGCACCCCTGGAGCAGATAGGGTCAAGGGCCCAACAGTGGTGTCAGAGGTTCAGTGGTGAACCTCTGACCTTCTGGTTAGTAACCCAGAGCCTCAACCACTGAGCCACCACTGCCCCTAATACACATCATAACCCAAGTAGTATTCACTCACATTTATCTTGATTCAGACCCTTTGGCAGTAGGCTAAAAAGTTAATGTCAAGCCCTGTTCGCAAGTATCATAATGACACGCGAGACTTAAATGCTTGCCACCCATATGCTTGCTATCTATCCCTGTAGATCTGGGTGCTACAAGAGCCTACACTCATTCAGCTAAAGCCACAGAACAGAAGCTGCCTGGAGCTGATAACAGGGTGACTGGCATTTCTCTTGCCTCATGCTCGATTTTCCATCAGAAGTCTGAGCTGCTGAGAGAGCCTTAACGGAGAACAGATCCATTATAATGCTGTAGTTTAAATCTCCTCTTCCTCAGTTCTCACTTACCAACTCAGTGAGGAACATGATCATGAACCTTTGTAAGGGAGCTGGAAATTGATAGAGCTTCAATTGTGAGTGTTCAAGATGAAGAGTGGTTTTTACTTTCTTATTCTTCAGGTTCCTGAATGATTATGGTGCATCTATACCTAGAGGAGAATTGTATTGCTAAGAGCAGTGTTTCCTTTACCTCTGCTGAATCTCCAGTGCCATGGTAAATTCCAGAAAAAAGCTTGCAGTTTGAATTGAATGTGATGAGACAAAAAGAGTGTGTACCACGAAATAATGCCAAAACAAGACGTTTTTCTGTTGTTATGTTCACTGGGTGCACTCAAAAACATAAAGCACATTTAGTGCAGTCCCATTCGTGAATAGTTGAGCTGGTTCTTTTAATGAATCACTCAAATCAACTTACTAACTCTCTAGTTACAAGTTTGAATCAGTCTTGCAAATCCTTGACTGAATGAACTTACTGAATCAACATCTGACTCATTTACTGAACCGTAAGTCTTAATCATGTCTGACTCGAAAAGTAGAACTGTTTTGTTTACTTTACGGTTCATGTAATGTAAATGTAAATCACTACAATGTGAAGTTAAGGAAACATTTTCAACTAAATAAAAAATAAAACAAAGAATACATGTTACAAATATACACTGTAAAAAAAAAAATAACGGTAAAATAACGTTAAATGCATGGCAGCACAGGGTTTACACAACACACACAACACATGTTTACTATAAATTTAAATTTTATACGTTTTAGACCGTTAAGTGAATTAACATGTTTAAAATGCTAAATTAAATAGTTGTTTCATCCTTAAACTGAAATAACATGTTTAATTTGTCATTTCAAATAGTGTATTGAATGTAAGTTGAAATGACATGTTTAAAATGTAATTTAAAAGAACGTTTCAACTATAATTACATTATATGTTTTGACAGTTCATTTAATAAATACATTTGTTGACCATTAAAATACATGTAAATAGAAATAGCATTGTTAGACCAGTCATTTAAAAACAACAACAACAACAACAACAACAAAAACAACATATTTTTGCTGTAATTACTGTATTGTACTCTTGCCAACAAATACATTACAGTTTATTAACTCTAAGAGTTAAATTAGGTTTATTCCATTATGCATTTTAAATTAAGACACTTTACATTTCAGGAGCTTTTAAGCTCAAGCTCGACTCTTCACCACAATGGTAACCCCCAAAACTCAAAAATTACACAAAATGTCCTAAATCTCAACAGAACATTAAATACTTACACATCTCCCTCTTTATTCCTCTTGATTAAAAACACATAAAATTGCTCTTAATTTTAACATTTACTCTCTCCATTGTATCTAATGCTAAGCATGCTGGGGGGAAAAATCTACGATAAAATACCGTAAATTTACTTTAGTTTAATAACATTTATATTATTAAATCTTATAAACATAATACATCAGCCTTCTGGATATACAAATATCTGTTTTTCAATTCATCTTCTTTTTTTCTGTATTGTTAAACACCGTAGGAACAATAGAAGGCAACATTATGACTTAAAGTTTATCAAGAGATGCCCTTCCAGAAAAAAATTACCAACACACGTGTAGAGACTGTGCACAATGTCACACACAAACACAAAACACCATCAGGGTAACACATGTGACACTAAAATAATGTAATAAACATTAACTAAACTACGTAAACTATAGAACACCCCAATGCACAGAACTGATAACAAAAAAGAAGAAGAAACAAAACTATTCCAATAAAATATAATAAAATATAATAAAACATTACAGTGAGAAAATAAGGTAAGAGTTTAAATAGACATACAAAGAAATAGGACATATAACATAGAATGGCGTATGTACATGTGGAAGTGGTAATACATGTGCAAGATATGTTTATGTACAGATATTTAATTGTGTGATTGAGTGAATTTACATATGTACATGAGATATTTATTTACATTATTGCACTATGGGAGTCCTGAAGGCAGTTTAATTGTTCATGTGGTAAATGGCCTGAGTGTAAAAACTGTTCTTGTGCCTGGTTGTCCTGGTGATCAATGCTCTGTAGCACCGGCCAGAAGGCAATAGTTAAAAAATGAGTGAGAGCGGGCAGGGTGTGTTTGGTCCAGAGTGATTGTACCTGCATGTTTCCCTCAATCTGGAGAAATACAGGTCTTGGAGGGTGGTAAGTGGGGCACCAGTAATCCTCTCAGCAGTCCTGACTGTCCGCTGTAGTTTCCTTCTGTCTGATTTGGTGGCTGAACCAAACCACACAGTTATAGATGTACACAGGACACGAGAAAATGCTGCGTTCACACATGCTTTTGGCGGGATGTACACACTCAATGAATGAGGAAAACTCCAGCAGTGAGTAGAAAGACTTCCAGCTAATGAAGAGTGCTTCTAAATTAGGACAGCACATCTTCTTCAACACTGTTACATCTGTACACCAACATTCATTGGTGTAAAAGCATGCTCCACTGACTCTCGATTTCCCCGATGATTCCGCAATGTGAGCCGATCAGAACAACCGGAAGCCCGGTAGATGTAGCGCGCTGTCCGGGATGGCTTCATATGGCCAAGTTTCCGTGAAACATAGAGCAGCGGAGTTAGAAACTTTTTTGTTAGAGTGAGCAAAAGCAGTTCATCTATTTTGTTGACGAGGGAGCGGACATTCGCCAGATATATACTCGGCAACGGAGTCCTAAAGCACCACCGGCTCGCTTCCCTCTCTTGCATCTCTTGGAGCACTTGTAGAGCACCGCTGCACCTCCAACTAAGATGTTTAATAAAACGTCTGAATAATCAACACCGGCAAAACATTATCAGGTATTTTTCACAAAATTCCACAAACAATACCCCATAATGACTATGTGCAAGTCAGGGCACAAACCAAGCCATGAAGTCCAAGGAATTGTCTGTAGACCTCTGAGACCGGATTGTATAGAGGCACAGATCTGGGGAAGGGCACAGAAAAATTTCTGCAGCATTGAAGGTCCCAATGAGCACAGTGGCCTCCATCATCTGTAAATAGAAGAAGTTTGGAACCACCAGGACTCTTCCTAGAGCTGGCCGCCCGGCCAAACTGAGCAATCAGATGAGAAGGGCCTTAGTCAGGGAGGTGACCAAGAACCCGATGGTCACTCTGACAGAGCTCCAGCATTTCTCTGTTGAGAGAGGAGAACCTTCCAGAAGAACAATGATCTCTGCAGCACTCCACCAATCAGGGCTGTATGGTAGAGTGGCCAGACGGAAGCCACTCCTCAGTAAAAGGCACATGAGCAGCCTGCCTGGAGTTTGCCAAAAGACACCTGAAGGACTCTCAGACCATGAGAAACAAAATTCTCTGGTCTGATAAAACAAAGATTGAACTCTTTAGCCTGAATGGCAAGCGTCATGTCTGGAGGAAACCAGGCACTGCTCATCACCTGGCCAATACATCCCTACAGTGAAGCATGGTGGGGGGATGTTTTTCAGCGGCTGGAACTGGGAGACTAGTCAGGATCGAGGGAAAGATGAATGCAGCAATGTACAGAGACATCCTTGATGAAAACCTGCTTCAGAGTGCTCTGGACCTCAGACTGGGGTGAAGGTTCATCTTCCAACAGGACAACGACCCTAAGCACACAGCCAAGATAACAAAGGGTTGGATACGGGACAACTCTGTGAATGTCTTTGAGTGTCCCAGCCAGAGCCCAGATGTGAACCCGATTGAACATCTCTGGAGAGATCTGAAAATGGCTGTGCACCGACGCTCCCCATCCAACCTGATGGAGCTTGAGAGGTCCTGCAAAGAAGAATGGGAGAAACTGCCCAAAAATAGGTATGCAAGCTTGTAGCATCATACACAAAAAGACTTTGAGGCTGTAATTGGTGCCAAATGTGCTTCAACAAATTATTGAGCAAAGGCTGTGAATACTTTTTTTTTTATATATACATTTGCAAAGATTTCAAACAAACTTCTTTCACGTTGTCATTATGGGGTATTATTTTGAGGAAAATAATTAATTTAATACTTTTAGGAATAAGGCTATAACATAAAAAAATTTGGAAATAGTGAAGCGCTGTGAATAATTTCCGGATGCACTGTAACTTTATAAGTAGGCCAATTATTATTTTTTTTTTTTTCAATAAGCAATATTTTCTGCAAATGTAAATTTGGTGTGAATACATTTATTTTAGGGGAATTTAACACTTTTATTGAAAAATGTGGAATGAATGTTAAATTATACTGTATTTTCTCTGTAAAAATAAATGTATAATATGCTTTAGTTACCAATGTGTTTTTAAAATACTATACACACACACACACACACACACACACACACATTAAATATTTAGCATATTTATATGATTTACACATTTCATTTTCATAACAAATTTCTTTAAAATTGAATTGTTATGTTTAGCTAAATTAATTATTCAAATTAGGCCATGGTTCTCAGCAGGAAACCGATGGATGCGTACTCCAGGTAGGGAAGGAGGTATTGCCCCAAGTGAAGGAGTTCAAGTACCTCGGGGTCTTGTTCACGAGTGAGGGGACAATGGAGCGGGAGGTTGTCCGGAGAATCGGGGCAGCGGGGGCGGTATTGCACTCGCTCTATCGCACCATTGTCACGAAAAGAGAGCAGAGCCGAAAGGCAAAGCTCTCGATCTACCGGTCAACTTTTGTTCCTACCCTCACCTATGGTCATGGAGGCTGGGTCATGACCGAAAGAACTAGGTCGCGAGTACAAGCGGCCGAAATGGGCTTCCTCAGAAGGGTGGCGGTTTTCTCCCTTAGAGATAGGGTGAGGAGCTCAGTCATCCGTGAGGAGCTCAGAATAGAGCCGCTGTTCCTTTGCGTCGAAAGGAGTCAGTTGAGGTGGTTTGGGCATCTGGTAAGGATGCCCCCTGGCCGCCTCCCTAGGGAGGTGTTTCAGGCACGTCCAGCTGGGAGGAGGCCTCGGGGAAGACCCAGGATTAGCTGGAGAGCTTACATCTCCACACTGGCCTGGGAACGCCTCGGGGTCCCCCAGTCAGAGCTGGTTAATGTGGCTCGGAATAGGGAGGTTTGGGGCCCCCTGCTGGAGCTGCCCCCGCGACCCGACTTCGGATAAGCGGTTGAAGATGGATGGATGGATGGAATTATTTAAATTAAATTAAAACTTTAAAAAAAGATTTTATTCAAATAAAATTCAAGATTACTTAATTCAGTTTTATGAAATTTTGTTATGAAATGGAAATGCATGCATCTTAAAATCATTTTTGTGTGTATACTGTAAGTTCACAAACATTTCGGAAGAATTTTATGCCACATTTTTTAGTTCACATTGAAATATCACACTTCAGACTGTCATATCTTGGCCAGCACAGTTTTTGACACTACTTGAATCTCTTCTGAACTGTACTTTTTGCACACGTTTGCACCTGCACTTTATGTAGGAATGTTATTTAGTCTGTGTAGTCTCATGTGGTTCTGTGTTTGTCCAATGATGTTTTATGTAGCACCATGGTCCTGGAGGAACGTTGTCTCTTTTCACTGTGTACTGTACACACTGTATATGGTTGAACGACAATAAAAACCACTTGACTTGACATGAAGAGACTCATGTGAGATAACGGGGGTCTTTTTGTCAAGAGAAACATTCGAGGGGAATTAAACGTGAAGGCCACCTATTATGCCCCTTTTCTCAAGATGTAATTTAAATCATTGGTCTCCCCAGAATGTGTCTGTGAAGTTTCAGCTGAAAACACCCTACAGATCATTTATTATACCATGTTGAAAATGCACTTTTTGGGTGGGAATAAAAACAAGCCGTTTTTGTGTGTGTGTCTTTAAATGCAAATGAGCTGGTGCTCCCCACCCCATATCCAGAATAGGGCGGAGTTTTGTCATCTCTGCTTCGGCTAACTAGACATCATAAGCAATATGACTGACAGTGAAAATAGTGTTCAGCCCTGCATGTTTGAACTGGAGTCAGACACTGACGAGGGAGAGACACCGTCAGAAGTAACAACTTTGAGAATGAAACAAGAAGTATCCAAATGGTTATTTGATAGATGTATTTATTTGTTGTAGAGTTTGTCCAGCAGTTTTGCAACGATGGATGAGCAACACACACACACACACACACACACACACAAATACTGTTACAACGTTCGCTATGCGCTATAACGAAACAGCACACACAAACAAACATGTCCGTCGGCAATGTACATCAACAGTCGTGGGTGGGGCCTGTACAAAGTGATGTCACTTTGCACAGAATCTGCGAACGGCTTGTTCTGAGACTGTGCTTTTGATTCATGGGGATTTTTTTTTAAATGACAGGGTGGATTTTTATCAATATAGGGTGGTTGTGCACACACACTGCCAACACACATTTATGTTCAAACTCCATGTAAAAGTGAATTTTGCATAATAGGTCCCCTAAAAATTGTAATTGCTCTCATTTGAGAATCTATTGAAATTTAAAAAAAATTCTAATTTCTGAATTTTCTTTCATATGCAGATTAATCAGTAAAATCTATTAAGTCGTACTGGCTTGAAAAGACTAAACAATGGCTGGAAAATACAAAAAGGTTAAATCATCTTGAATGTCCTCCAGACTAGAGTGTCACAATAAAAATAATGAATATTCAAAGCAAAATACTATTATGATTAGGACTAAAACTAATTCCAGTTACAATGTCCTGACAGAAATCTACCAGAGCTTTGACTAAGTCAGATTTATTTTGTTAATAATTTATCTTCTCTGAAACCGTGATGACTTAAAATGATTGCATTTAACTCCTGGGTGAGGTTATCAGCACAGATACACATGCTAACACACACATACACACACGCACACACACACATACACACACACACAGCCCAGGGCAGTGACTATGGACTAGATGACACAAATTATTAAAAAAATAAATAAATAAAAAAACGTGGTTGGGGATCAAATTTTATGTAGCTCAGGTGCAGGATTTGGACAATCTGAAAATGAGAAAGGGTGTGAAATTAAATTATCTGCACACAGCACATTTCACCAGTTTTGGACATTTTAAGGACACCAATCAATGGCACACTCAATAAAAAAGTGTTTTTGAGAAAAATCTGATACATTTTCTCTGTAAGAGGCTCTTGCTGAGAGGCCAGTGTGCTGAAACACAATCCAAATCTTTTAACAGAATTAGTTATACTTCCTGTAGCACTGGCCATATCTGCAGGGCTGCAGAACCCAGTCTTGCACTTGCACCGTGCAACTCAATAAGAACTCACAAATGGAAGAAAATCCAATGGCTGCCACATGCACAAATCTTAAACAGGGGCTTACAAAATTCAAAAAGTCCCTCCACTCAGTTAGGAGCCTGAGGTAAAATGCGGTAAGTATTTGTAAGCCTGTAGTTGATGAAATGAACATGCGAAACCTTCACTAGAACGTGTGCAAAACATACTGCATCTAAAAACAGACGAACACACAGAACTGAAGCTGAAACTTGCCATTATGACTTTCTGTGCCACTAGCGTCATCAAATGCAATTTGAAAAATAATAGTAATAAAAATAATACTTGTTTAAGCCAATGTTGCTGTGTTGGGCTGGATGGACACCTCAAAGAAACAGAGCAATGTTTTGATACTACAGAGCCACATTGTTACACTTTTAGGTGAAATCAACTTAAAAATGGCTTACTTAGAGTAGACTCTGGGGGGAATTCACTAAGAATGAATTGCAGCAGGTAAAAGTGCACGCACTGTCCGCGCTGTTTTAGCGGCAGAATTATGCAGATCAGGTAACGCTGCTGAACAGCGTGTTTAGCGGAGGATGCAGCGGACCAGCGTGATCTGACACACTCTGCCAGGACTGTACAACATCACTGTGATCCAAACACCTGAATCATCTCTTTAACAAGAACCGAAAGTGCGCTTTACCACACAACGCATCTGGATATATGGCAGGTAATGATGCTCTTCTCTATCATTTTATCAGCAAATTCCCTTAAATATGCTTTTTTTAATTTGGCGGTAATAGCACGCTGTAAATTGCGCCAGGCAGTTTTTGTGAATGATGTGCAATCTATAATGAATCTAATTTACACAGAAAGGAGCCATTTTTGCATAAAGGGATGATAATGACTTAATTTGAACACTCAAGACGCAGTGCAATTTCAACTAGATTGCAGCTGGTTAGTGAATACGACACAGGTTTTTGCTCTAAAATACCTGCTTTTTAGTGAATTCCCCCCTCTGTATGTTAAAGGAATGTTACAAGTTATTATCAGTCAACTACATTTGTGGCATAATGTTGGTTACCACAAAAATGTATTTCAGCTTGTCCCATCCTTTCTTTAAAATAAGCAAAAATCTGGGCTACGGTGAGGCACTTACAATGGAAGTGAATGGGGCCACTCTGTAAACATTCAAATACTCACTGTTTCAAAAGTATAGCAAATACTCTGCCATTAAAACCTCCAAAAATTGGCCTCATTCACTTCCACTGTCACCCAGATTTTTGCTTTTTTTTAAGAAAAGGAGGAATGAATCAAAATCATTTTTGGGGGTAATCAATATTATGCCACAAATGCTGTTGATTGAGCTCAACTTGTACCGAACCTGGAATATTCCTTTACAAAAAAGGACACACTTCAGCTTTAAAATGGCCTCTCACCGAAAACAGTCGAAGAACGTTGGCCACCATAATGGACACTGAGCTTGCCGAAGCTCCGATAACCCCAACCACACGCTCTGGTTTTGGGATGATGGGGGGCTCTCCATTGGAACATCGAACATCTGAGTTGTCTTTCTGGATAAGGGCCTGGACAAAGGTGAGAGACTGTTCCAGTGCATAGGTGTCCCTAGAGCATGTGTCCAGTATCCTAGCACCCAGTGTGATGTTAGGCAGCAGGTCTGGGTCACTGTTAATCTGGTCCAGTGCATACAGCATGGCCTCCATACGATGGATCCCCTTCTCCTTCTTAATTTCCCCACATGGAACACCAGCAGGGCCCCTGGAATGCACAGGGAAAAGCCCTCCCAGAGTGATGTCACCCTCGATCTTTATGGAATGAGGTTGAGTTCCCATAGAGGCCCTGGATTGCGGAGTAAATCCCATCATCACTATCCACAGGGCGTGAAACAGGGAGCCCACTTGTTGTTTGGGTGAGCTGCTGATCCCATGATGAAGGCATGGTAATGATGTGTGGTGTTGTGATGCCATAGCGGCTGCCATTCAAGCACAAAGCTCTCTTCTCTACCTGTGTCTCCTGTGGAAAGCGAGAAACAAAATATCTACTACAGTGGTGCCAATGCTTTGTCATTTTATCCTGTGTGGACAGTATGTGTGATAATACATAAAGATGCTTGAAAGAAGCATAGTAGATGGACTAAATACTTATCTAGACTGTAAATAGGCTATGATCTCAAGGCTGTGGCAATTTATTTGAACACTGATTCAAAGAACTCAATATTTGTGTGATTGTATTTAAAAGAATAACAAAATGAACAAACATGAAGATGTAAGGCAGAATTTTCCATGGCTCATTAATGGTCTCAGGTGGTAATATCAAGATATTTGATATATAACATCAGTGTCAGATATCAAGTTTTACATTAAGGGGTAACATTTTCCCCCTGATTTTTATTGTCAGTGGCATTTCTTTTCTTTTTTTACAAATTACAAGGGCATTTTTTTAGTTTGTTATTGGTAACATCTGCTGTAGTTCTTTAGATATTAAATCGTCCCAGTTATACATATTTTGCATTTATATATATATGCATTTTTTGCCACATTTTGGGGGCATTTTTGGTGGTATTTTTTCCCCCCTGAACCCACTTACATTTTTGACCCTGTATACCAAAGTACTATTTGATGAGTATTACCAGTTCATATACAATGGCACATACATTGTAATGAAAGGAACTTTAAAGAACACCATTGTTTTGTCCAAGAAAAAAAAAACATGGTATTATTATGTTATATTTTTACGTTAATACCATTGTACTTTTGTAAATAACTGTATTTTCTTTCTTATTTTTAGCATTTAAACACAGAACCTTTTGCACGCATTTACTACAACAGCTAATTAGTTTCAACATTGCAAATTGAAGTGTAGATTTGTCATTCTATTAGCCCTATCAGTTTTACTTTTATTTATTTATTCTTTAATGTTATATTTCAGAATCAAATAGCAAAAAGTATATTTCAGAAAATAAACTCAGTTGCTTTTCTTTAATCTCCAATGAATGGAGGGCATGCACAAGCATGCATAATATAATGTTATGTAAATTAACTGATGCATATTCAGCAACAGGTGAACGGAAAGGTGCTATATTTGTAATAACAAGCTGAAAATCAAAGACAACCGTTTGATTAAGTTGTTAATACTGAGAGCAGCAGAACACGTTTCACTTGAACTGAACGAGCATAGCGTTATAACGCCATAAACAAGGGGCCGTTCACTCTGAACACCTTTTTGCGTCCGTGTAAACATGCGCGAGGACGTCTTGCTCCGTTGCTGCGCGTCCAGCTGATTTCAGACGTGTCAATAAAGTTAAAAATAACATCAACTGTTAAAACGCGTCTTGTTTTGTTCCTTCGTTGCACTGCGTCTTGCTTTATTTAAAAGGACGTGTTCGGTGTGAACAGCCCTTTAGATTTGACTTATCTACTGAGATTTACGAAGATTCGGAGCGAGCTGTGCAAAGACAAGCAATGGAGTTCATTTTCTAGAAGACAGATGCGTTAGGTAAAAAATATTTTTATATAAAATGTAAAATAGATGGAGCCTAAATGCTTCAGAGCTAATATAATTACATTCAGTGCATTGTATTTTGCTATGTTAAAATTACGTACATGTGCACACATTTGTAGGCTAAATGTTAAGGATATCATATTTTTTGTTAGGTTAAGAATTACCAAAAAAAAAAAATATATATAATATATATATATATATATATATATATATATATATATATATATATATATATATATATATATATATATCTCATGCTTCATGCTTTTTGACGTAGCTTACTTTTAGAAATGAAATTGATATGGGTGAAATTGGTACAAAATCATATGAGCGTCCTTTACATGCAGCATTTTGTCATACAGATTAATTGGTCTAAAATGATTCCCTCCGATTTCTCACCGATTGATGCTGCTCCCACTGTGCGCCCATCTGGAGCTGAAGTTAAATGAGGATTTGGAAGAGGCTGCAAATGTCCCCAACACCCCAGTCTTCAGCTCTCATTTTAAAATGTCCTTCTCGCGCATAACGTCAATCAAAAGATGCAATTGATTAAGGTGAGATTTGCGATGCAGAAAGTATTGACAATGACGGATTTCGAGGCTTTAATAAAACGCTGTAGAAGAAAAAGTAGAAAAGCCAAACATTCCACAACTGTGATTCTACAAATCACTGTCAAATCCTTTAAAAGCCCCCTCACACACACTCTCTATCTCTCCCTCTGTCTCTCTCTCTCTCCCTTGCTCTCTCTCTCTCTCTCTCTCTCTCTCTCTCTCTCTCTCTCTCTCTCTCTCTCTCTCTCTCTCTCTCTCTCTCAGCGTGCACTAATGGGCACAGATCGGGCATGCATCTGAGAAGTCCCTGAGAGCGATGGACCTGTATATATTTTTTATGTGGACACTGCTGGATATAGTTCTCTGCATTCTGCAAGCATGTCAACCTTTATGAGACAATATGATGCATGACCTACCTGTGGTCTCATCAGTCATACATGATTACTTAGATCCTCTTTTCATTTTAGAATAATGTTTATTATGCTTTATCACAAAGAGAGATAATCTAGTTGACCTCACGGTAACGTGTGTTCTTAAATGGCAGTGTGCAGCCTTGCACTAGTCCATAATACCATGGCTGAAGTTTATTCTGTAGAAAGGCTGTATGTCACACACAGCTCTTTATAGGCTAATGGCCTTTCCCTTCCTCAGCATGAACATACGGCTCACTGGATATCTTGTGCTTTATGGATGCATTATTAAAATAAATTTGTCCTCGCTATTTAATTTTAAAGCAACCCAGTAATCGGGTGGAGCAGCATTATTCCCAGTCCAGATATCATTTTAAGGGCCTATAAGCCTATAATATCATTTCATGTATTTATTTGGGTGTTTTTGTGTGTGGAGGAGTCAGCTGTGAGACAGACAAAATTGAGAGATGTATCTTCTGGACTGTTTGTTGTACGTCACAATATTTACACAACAAGAAATCTGAATATTAATGCTGGCTTATAAACAAGGATATGTTGGCTATTTTATTATGGGGCATTTCATCTGTTATAAACTGGTAGGCATATTTTAATGGGCTGTAATATTTTATTTACACTGTTGTAAAATATTTATATCTATTTACACAAGTGTCAGTTATGGGATTTGTCACTTTGATTATGAAATGTAAGTGATCTGTACAACAAATAAAAGGGTAGTTGTCTAAGTATTTTGATTATTTATTATTTATTTATTTGTATTATTTATTTAAGTCCACATGTGGACTTTATTTTTTGTGCTTGAGTGCAATGAAGCAACAGAGAGGTGATGAAAAAGTATTTTTATAATTTAATTAAACTTAAGATAGAAAAGTGAAAATAATAGTAACCAGTGTTGGGTGAGTTAATAAAAAAAAAGTATGCACCACAAATTACCAATTTTTACATGTATTTTCTCCCCTTTTCTCCTCAATTTGGAATGCCCAATCCCCAATGTGCTCTAAGTCCTCATGGTGGTGTAGCGACTCCGCGTCTGAGACCATCAGTCAGCGCATCTTATCATGTGGCTTGCTGAGCGCATTACCGCGGTGCGTGTGGAGGCCCCAAGCTATTCTTCACAGCATCCATGCACAATTCACCTTGCACCACACTGAGAGCAAGAACCGCTAATTGCTACCACGAGGAGGTCACCCCATGTGATTCTACCCTCCCTAGCAACCAGGCCAATTTGGTTGCTTAGGAGACCTGACTGGAGTTGCTCAGCACGCTCTGATTTGAACTTGCGACGGGTGGTAGTCAGCGTCAATACTCGCTGAGCTACCCAGGCCCCCTTACAAATTACTATTTTAATTACTACTCTAAATTGTTATCTGGTTACTGACATTACTGATTCATTTAAAAAGTAATCACATTACTAATTACAATGAAGTTACTTTCTAAAGCACTTTTCACCGAAAAGCTTGTGTTTTTACACTCAACGAATTCAAAATAATGTCTATATTTTGTATAATTGTTCATTGTCCCGTTAAGGGATGCACGCTCTTCAGCCGTCAGAAAAATGCAAACAGATGTCCATATTAATGCAATTTGTTTTAAATGTATTTGTTTACATGTATATCCAACTAACTTAATTGAAAGTCAGTAACTGTAATCTGATAACAAGAATTTGAAATGTAATGACAAAGTTACTTTTGCACTAAAACATTATCAGATTACAGTAATCAATTACTTTGTAATTAGATTGCACCCAACACTGTTAGTAACATAGCAGCAGCTAATTAAGTGGACTCCTTAATTGATGTTACAGACAGCAAAATACACTGAGGTAATTAAAGGTGCACTCAGTAATTTTTAATCATTAAATGGTAGTACAAATTAAGAAATTAATCGACCACTCACACATGAGATGAAGACTCCAGTCATATCAGTAACCTTATTAAAGCTGTTTTATTCTACATGAAGAGGGTCCCCTCATGGGGGCTGCCATGTTATGATCACATGACAAGCCAAATACTACTCGCTTTAATCTCTGTAACTGCTCTGTAATCTCTTTTATTGGACGCTTTCACTCACGGATTCAATTAACCATGGCTGACTGTGAAAAGTGAATGTCTACAATGGCATCAGTAACTATTGCGTTTGAATTATCCATGCCCATTGATGCCAATCTAAGTCCAAGACACATAAAAAAACATACAAAGTGCACCTTGAAATTAGTTGCATAAAAACATACAAGAAAATGCACAAAAGACATTGGACAAATCTGCAATCCATAAAAGCCATTACCGCAAAACATACACGTTCAATCACCAACACGAACCAAATGTGATTTTTTTGCATCACTAGTGACTCCATGAATATCTTGGATATCTATATCCATTTTTTTGTGGATTTCTTGTGTCATTTTGCAATTATTACTGATTTACATTTAAAGAAAATTGTCATTTTGTCTGTACAAATAAATGCACAAGCAAACAAGATAATTGATTTGTCAGCTAAAACTTCAGGGTAGATAAAAGAGGGGCAGGACAAGACACAGTCATTTGGTTGTTAGACTGCACAGAGTACATTTATTATGTGATTCTACCCTCTAGTGGGACAGAGGGGTAAAATGTGGTGTTTAATAGAGCAAAATGCTCAACTGTGTCCTGATAAAGACTTGAAGAACAGCTAATTCTGTGGACTAATTGTTTGATAAATTGGATAAATTGTTCAAAATATACCTCAAGTTAGGTCTTTTAAACACTTAATGCAAAGAAAAAATAAATAAAAACACACACTATTTGTTGCATGTCTCTAGCCCAAAAACACAGACTTCTCCAAGCCGTCCTCTGCCTTGGTGTACTCTAAATGGGATTTATAATAGCAGCTTTTATAGGAAAGGCTATTGCGCACATATTGAAGATAGTCTGGTGTTCCCGGACAGATCACATTATCAGCAAGTAGAACGGTGCCCTTCCTCAAGAGGCGGCACTCCTATAAATAAAGGTCGAAGAGAAGAGCAGAAAATTAGCTGGGATCATGAATGAAACATAGAAATGGCAGCGAGTACAACCCTAATTCCAAAAAAGTTGGGATAGTATGAAAACTGCTAATAAAAACAACTCACCCTTTGCTAAATTGAAAACAACTACACATTGTATGACGTTTTACCTTGTGAATTTCATTGCTTTTTTAAAAATGTGCAGTAATTTCAAATCAGTTGATTGCAACACGCTCCAAAAAAGTTGAGACAGGTGCAATTTAAGACTAATAACAATTTGATGAGTTGAAATAACAAGGCGATGTGAAACAGGAGATGTTAAACAGGTGAGGCAATTGTGTCATACATAGTACTGTACACTATATGAAGAGCCTCAAAACAACCTAGTCCTTCAAGAACAACGATCATACGAGATTTGACAATTTGCCAACAGATATTTCAGCAAATATCCAGCACTTTGAGAACAATGTTCCCCAAAGACAAATTGGAAGGTTTTGGGGTATTTCACCCTCTACAGTGCACAACATAGTTAAATGATTCAAGGAATCTGGTCAAATCTCACCGTGTAAAGGGCAAGATGAAAACCATTTCTGTATGTGCATGATCTCTGATCCCTCAGACGTCATTGATGATGTTAAAAAACATCATTCATCTGTAATGGATATCATGAACATGGATTTGGGATTACTTTAGTAACCTTTGTTAGTCAACAGCACTCGCCGCTGCATCCACAGATGCAAGTTAAGACTTTAATATGCAAAGGAGAAGCCATACATCAACACTGTCCAGAAACGCTGCCAACTTCTCTGGGGTAAGTCTCATCTTAGATGGAAAGTGGAACTGTGTTTTTTGGTCCGATGAGTCCATGTTTCTAATAGTTTTTGAAAATCACAGCCGTCATGTTCTCCAATCTGTTTTTAGCGCCAGGTCCAAAGGCCAGTGTCTGTATGGGCCAGGGGTTTGTCAGTGCCCATGGCATGGGTAACTCGCACATCTGTGAGAACACCATGATTGCAGACAGATATGTGCAAATTTTGGAGCAGCATATACTGCACTGTCTTTTCCAGGAGCATCCCAAAATTTTCAGCAGGACAACTTCAAACCACATAGTGCCCAAATAAGCTGAGAGTGCATGTGCTAGATTGGCCTGCCAGCAGTCCTGACCATCTCCAATTGAGAATGTGTGGCGCATTATGACGCGCACAATATGTCAATGAAGACCCTGTACAATTGTGCAGCTGAAGACCTGCATGATGGATGAATGGGGGCAAAATCCACTTTTTAAACTTGACAAACTTGTGTCTTCAGTGGCTAATTGCTTCATAAGTGTTATTAGAAGAAATAGTGATGTTTCACAGTGGTAAACACTCGATTGTCTCAACGTTTTTGGAGCATGTTGCAAACATCTGATTTGAAATTACTGGACATAATTTTTTTTTTTTTAAACGATGAAATTCACAGGATAAAACATCATATAATGTATAGTTGTAGTGCTTTCAATATAGCAAAGGGTGAATTTACAAATCACTCCTTTTTGTTTTTAATAGCATTTTAAATCCTGTCCCAACTTTTTCGTAATTGGGGTTGTACATTGCATTGTAGAGATGCCACTGACTGCAGTGGTTAGATGCAAACACACCTCCAATAGTTTTGTGTCAGGGAGGTAACGGTCCTTCCAGTGGTCCAGAAAAACTAAATCAAATGTTTCAATTCCAAAGTGCTCCCTCATGCGTGGGATCCAATCTTCAGATGCACCCTCTACGAGCTGGACCTGGTGAAATAAAACTTCTAAACATTGGTTCAAAACTCAAAATACAAGTGATGAATTGTATTTGCATTGTATTAGGGCAGAGGCTAATTGCACTAAGTGAAAAAAGTGGCAGATAATATTTGCCCCCAATTTAAATATTGATATACAGTAAAGTGGCATCACTACAGCTTGTTTATTATGTTTATTTAGAGTCCCACAGACAACCCTACACCAACCGCTACCCCTAAACCTAACCTTCCCTTACAAAATGAACCATGTTTTCACTACAGTAACAATAGATTCACAATGAAATTTTGTAGTAAAAATTATAGTAACCGTAAAATTAAATGATTACTATAGTAACACCATATTACTTTAGCAACACCATGGCTAATTGTATTAAAACTATAGCTTCAAAAACATGGCTACTACAATACTACTATAGTAAAACCAGGGTTCATTTTTACCGGGATCAAAACTTTCTTTCAACTCACCTACCATCAACGTGACCAAACCACTGCGAGGCAATCACCCTGTTTTGTCATTTTTATTTATTATCATGAGTAGTATTAAAGGAAGTATGAAGAGTGGAGACAGAACAGGATGGAAAATGTGGGGCAAAATGGGAATCAAACCAGTGCATGAAAAAAGCACACCCACACCACCTTTTAACACTCATCCACGCTGTGTTGAAGGTGCTATTTACTCCTTAAGTTTAACTAAAACTGTAAATTAATTTCAGAAGTTCTCAGTACTTGGTATGTCCCCCTTTTTGCCTTAATGACAGCATGCACTTGAGCTGGAATGAAGTCCACGAGCTTGTGCAAAACCTAAAGATCCATATCCAGCATATTTGAGAATGTTCCATAGATCCAATGGAAGCAAGGAAATATGACCTTTTGCACAAAGGAGTTAACAAATTTTGCTTATTTGATTAGTAACCTAGAAATAGTGAAAAATCTTAAATATTTCCTCTTCATTTTATGTCATAATGTCTATTTTAACGTTTTCTAAACATCCGACTTTTCTCACTTTTTCAGACTTTTTACAAACATACTAAGACACTAAGACATACTAAGGATCTAGAGTAGGTATTATAAAGTATGTAAACATTGAATGTTTGTATGATGGAATAGGTCTTACTTTGTCTTCTAGACCTGCCCAGGCAATGACCTGTCGAGCAATTGCTGCGTAATCTGCATTGAACTCCAGTGTTATAAGATGTGATCCAGGAGAAAGCATGCAAGCAATGCGCACTGCTGAGTAACCGCAGTATGTGCCCAACTCCAGGACCATCTCTGGGTTCACTTCACTCACCACTGAGTCCAGGAGAGAGCCTGAGTGCATTCACACATATGCACAAATGAAAGACAGCAGGATTTAATCCATGTACTCCTCAAGGGGGCACAGATCTGTGTACAGCATACTCAATATGGAGGACTGAATGTGCCAAAAGTAAAAATAAATAAATAAAAGTATACTTACAAAAAAATAAATAAAGGCAAATCTGACTTTGAATTTTTTTTTTGTATTTATACTTTTATTTCCTTTTATGTGTATTATTGTATTTATATTTCCACTATTTTCATACAAGCATTTCATTTCCACATTTATACATGTATTTATTTCCACATGTATCTATTTACATATTTACATATTTCTCTTACGTGGCCACTAATTCCTGGACTAATGTGTTTATAAATGTAGAATGGAGACAATTGCTGTACATACGTTAGTCAGCAAATAAAGTGTAAATGTACAACCAGTGCTCTGACCTTTCTCATCTCCAATGTTCATAGCCCACTCACTGTGCCGGCAAAAATGATCAATGGCTGAGATCACACTGTGAGGGTCACCTCGGGTTGCATGCTTTTGTACTGCTTTTAACAGACGCTGGTCACAAAAACACAGACACATACAGTAAGCATAGAAACAAAAAGTGACCATTTTTTTTGTCATAGGCTTCAAAAGTGTATCATAATTTAAGTGCGTCAGTCTTAAAAAGCACAGTCCCAAAAAGGAAAATTCTCTCATTATTTACTCACAATCATGCCATCCCAGATGTGTGATGGCATGAGAACACAAATTAACATTTTTAAAAGAAAATCTCAGCTCTGTTGGTCCTTAAAATGCAAGTGAATGGTGACCAGAACTCAGAAGGTCCAAAAAGCACATTAAGGCAGCATTAAAGTAATCCAAATGACTCCAGTGTTTTAATCCATGTCTTAAGAACGATTTGATAGGTGTGAGTGAGAAACAGATCAATATTTTATTCATTTTAATCAAATTTTATATTTACTATAAATCTCCACATTTGACCAGCACCAACCAGTAGGTGGCTGAATGTGAAAGTGAAAGTCACTTCCACACCAGAATATTGAACTGAAAGTAAAAGTGTAGATTTGCAGTAAAAAAGGAACATAAATATTGATCTGTTTCTCACCCACTCCTATCATATCGCTTCAACAGATATTGATGTATCCACTGGAGTTTTTTGGATTACTTTTATGCTGCCTTTATGCCCTTTTTGGACCTTCTGAGTTCCGGTCACCATTCACTTGCTTTGTAGGGACCAACAAAGTTGAGATATGCTTTTAAAAATCTCAACATTTGTATTCTGCAGAAGAAAGAAAGTCTTGCGCATCTGGAATGGCGTGAGTGTAAGTTTAATTTTGGGGCGAATTATCCCTTTAAGAAACACGTGTAACCACAACAGCTGAGTGATCATTCGTGCTGTTTTATCAGCAGGGTGCCAAAGACAAATTCTGTACTTTTGGGTAGTGATAAACAATTGTGTTTAACCAGGACTAACTGAGTCACCTGGGGTCGAGATGACCTGGTCAGAGTATCAAGAGCGCGTTCAACGATGACATCATGCCAGAGTAATGCAAGACTGCCATTGTACTGCACAGCAGATGGGATGATCCAAGAATACAAGGCATATAAAATCAGAGCGGCTCCAAAAAACCAGCACAGCAGCAACAGGAACATACTAGAGTCAGACATGGAGAGAGATTCATAAACCTTTATTACATATGTCAAATCAGGTGATTTGATCAAATTATACTAATTAAAAGTATTGGAGGTGATTAAGTGTTAGGCATGTATGGGCCATAGGGAGCACAGGGACTTTTCCTGGTGGACCAGTCGAATTTGTATTGGGGTCAATGACATGCATTTTTATTATTTTATTTTTTTGTCTGGATCACTCAAGTTTTTCAAAAATACATTAAAAATGCAATTCACACAAAACAATTTCTTAAATACACCTCTGCGATGATAAATATGTTTTGGTATCATGGTGTAGCCATATGGATGCATAAAAAATAAATGAAAAAGTCTAAATAAAAGTTAAAATTCTTGGAAAAATAAATGTAGTAGTTTGGAATTTTATTCCTATATCTAAAAAAAAAAATGGTTTTGTTTTAAAATATTATTAATGTTTGAAAAACTTTTGCCCACCAAATCAAAGTAAGGTTGTGTAATCAGCTCTGCCAGCCATTCTGTTGCCATTCTAATTACCCTTTAAATCATCAGGACTGTTTGTGATGTTTTAAAAAATAAATGGTTTTGTTCAGGTCAAATGAAGTAACCATAAGATAACTTCTTGATATTTGTGACTCAAAACTCATGCTACATATATATATAGCATGTGCCTACACAATGTAGTTATATATGTGTAATAAAAGTATTATTACAAATGTGTAAAAGGCCACTCTTGTTACCTATTTGTGTAATAGGAAGATCACTAGTTTCAGTCCTAACTAACTTGCTAGTATACACCTGAATACATGTAATAGCTTCATAATTACACAATTCAATTAAAAAAAACTTTATTGTCTATCACATGATGATAGAAAATTGTCTTAGGTTAGGGGCTCACAAACAACATCCAAACATACACCCATGAAAGACTCACATAAAATTACATTCAAAATCAAACAATTCCATAAATTAATAAGAGCAAGTATGCAAGTCCATATATATATATATATATACACTCACCTAAAGGATTATTAGGAACACCATACTAATACTGTGTTTGACCCCCTTTCGCCTTCAGAACTGCCTTAATTCTACGTGGCATTGATTCAACAAGGTGCTGAAAGCATTCTTTAGAAATGTTGGCCCATATTGATAGGATAGCATCTTGCAGTTGATGGAGATTTGTGGGATGCACATCCAGGGCACGAAGCTCCCGTTCCACCACATCCCAAAGATGCTCTATTGGGTTGAGATCTGGTGACTGTGGGGGCCATTTTAGTACAGTGAACTCATTGTCATGTTCAAGAAACCAATTTGAAATGATTCGAGCTTTGTGACATGGTGCATTATCCTGCTGGAAGTAGCCATTAGAGGATGGGTACACAGTGGCCATAAAGGGATGGACATGGTCAAAAACAATGCTCATGTAGGCCGTGGCATTTAAACGATGCCCAATTGGCACTAAGGGGCCTAAAGTGTGCCAAGAAAACATCCCCCACACCATTACACCACCACCACCAGCCTGCACAGTGGTAACAAGGCATGATGGATCCATGTTCTCATTCTGTTTACGCCAAATTCTGACTCTACCATCTGAATGTCTCAACAGAAATCGAGACTCATCAGACCAGGCAACATTTTTCCAGTCTTCAACTGTGCAATTTTGGTGAGCTCTTGCAAATTGTAGCATCTTTTTCCTATTTGATGTGGAGATGAGTGGTACCCGGTGGGGTCTTCTGCTGTCAAGGTTGTGCGTGTTGTGGCTTCACAAATGCTTTGCTGCATACCTCGGTTGTAACGAGTGGTTATTTCAGTCAAAGTTGCTCTTCTATCAGCTTGAATCAATCGGCCCATTCTCCTCTGACCTCTAGCATCAACAAGGCATTTTCGCCCACAGGACTGCCGCATACTGGATGTTTTTCCCTTTTCACACCATTCTTTGTAAACGCTAGAAATGGTTGTGCGTGAAAATCCCAGTAACTGAGCAGATTGTGAAATACTCAGACCGCCCGTCTGGCACCAACAACCATGCCATGCTCAAAATTGCTTAAATCACCTTTCTTTCCCATTCTGATATTCAGTTTGGAGTTCAGGAGATTGACTTGACCAGGACCACACCCCTAAATGCATTGAAGCAACTGCCATGTGATTGGTTGATTAGATAATTGCATTAATGAGAAATTGAACAGGTGTTCCTAATAATCCTTTAGGTGAGTGTATATATATATATATATATATATATATATATATAAAAAATTGTGACAATCTATTTGGCCTTGTTTAAAATGGATATTGCAGTGGAATAAAGAGTTTCGGTAAATTCTCTTTTTGGTCAGAGGCGCTCTGAAACGGCTGCCTGATTGATGGAAGTGGCTGAAAAGAGTGATGAAGGGGGTGTGAAGGGTCCGTAGTGATAGAGTCTGGCTTTCTTTTTACTGTGTGACTGTGATGGTCTGAAAGTTGGGTTTGTGTGGTGCCGGTAAGTTGAGTTAAGATTAAGATTTAACTTTATTGTCATTGTGCAGAGTACAGGTACAGAGCCAAAGAAATGCAGTTGTTTTCACATATCCCAACTAAGCTGGGGTCAGAGCGCAGGGTCAGCCATGAAACAGCGCCCCTGGAGCAGATAGGGTTAAGGGCCTTGCTCAAGGGCCCATAGTGGTATCTTGGCGGTACTGGGGCTTGAACCCCCGACCTTTCGGTCAGTAACCCAGAGCCTCAACCGCTGAGCCACCTCAGTTGCCTGTTTAATGAGTGGGTGCAATACCAGGGTGCAATAATAAATGTGAGGACTGATTAAATGAGTGACTGGTATACTAATGTTAAAATATCCCTTCTGATATCAAAACCTTTCAATCTCCTCAGGAGAAACATGCGCTGTTACCTGCATGCTGTTTGAAGGACAGGCGATGGTCGATCTCAGTGCCCAAGTACTTAAAGTTATCAACCTGTTCCACCACCTACACTACAAGCCTGAGTGATCCAGAGAGAGGGTGTGTGGTGTCAGGTGATCGGCACCCCCCGCAACACAGCTCTTTGGTCTTGCTAATGTTCAGTTCTAGGGAGCTTTCCTGGAACCAGAGAACCGGGGGGTTTGTTGTCTCTAGACATTTCAACCACATGCCATTTTTGACTTTAAGCCCCAGAAAAAATATCAAATTGACTCTGAACTGTTATGTTATTCAGTGGTGGATCATGGCATAGATGACAAAGACAATGTTTTCTAGGGCAGAACAGGGTGACTTCTTGCACATTTATGGCTTCAGTTATGTATTCACAGCATTTTCATGGGATTGCACCTGCTCTACAGTAAATTCTGCCCACCCCCTTATACAGAAATTCAATGTGTCCTCTGGGTAACTTGGGCGGGGACTGAATGCTTCATACAATCTTGTACAATACAGGTCAATTAATAAAGTCAATGAAATATAAAAATAAGTCAATTTCTCTGTATGTTTATGCAAGCCATGCTTTACAGAGGTCTTATAATGAACATAACAGTGAAACACTGACAAACCAAATATTAGGCTACAAGCTGTGCTATGCACAATCAAGTGCATCGCATTGATCTGTTGTGTACATTCAGTATTAAAATAATAAGATTCTATGCCTTTCAAGACAACACATGGACACCAACTATATCCAATATGATAAGGCTCTGATTACTCTGGTAGAGCCCACAGCCCAGTTCTGCACTCCTGCAGGTCATTAGATGAATATATATGGAAATTAATGTTCACATTCAATGCTGTGCTTTCATCTCTCCAGTCATTCTTCTATTGTCATGGTTTAATGAGATGGGTGGTTACTATGCAGCAAATAAACCCATTTACTGTGCACCTCTCATGTGATTATTTGGTTGCTATTACTGTGACATGTTGCTGTCGGCACTCTAACTGAGAACCAGTTCGATGAAAATGTTTTTAAAAAACATACCGAAAACAAATGGTTTTCATGACTTCCGGTTCCATTAACTGTTCTCGAACGTGTATTTTTCCACCGATGCGGACAGGACATGGTGCTAAAATACTGAAAGTGTTTCCTGCTACTAATCAGTCTAAGTGTACTATTATTCCATAATGAATAACTTTTATGAGACAGTTCTTTTGAATCTACAGTGCTAGATATACATCGTGATCAGTGTGGTCCAATTTCCGAATGATTGACTCTCATGAATCGGTTCTTTTGTGTCTATTGTCTGGCACATACAGCGTGAACAGTGTAGTCTGATTCCCGAACTAAGTACTCTCTTGAATTGGTTCTTTTGAATCTACAGGTTGAAATGGAGTTTCATAACAAAGTTTGGGAGGAGCATGTTCATTTAATCTGACCAATCATATCGCCCTGGTAAGCGTATATAAACAGATGCTTACATCCATGCTGCAACGATTTATCCAGCATTTGGCTCCACCCACACTTACCCATGACAGATCCATGCAACAGTTTTGGATGACACACTACCCTCATCAGATAAGCTCTTCCGTCGCACTCATTGCGCTATTCACCAAGCTGCTGCAGCAGCAACTATTCATATTTTGTGGCAACGCTAGCTGGCAATTTAACCGTTGTTTTGCACATTTCTTTTTCTTTTCTCACAGAAGCAGACCTGGCATTGAGGCTACTGCTTCACTGTATACCTGTTGTACTGCCACCTATGGCTGTACACGAGTCCTCTCATCCTATTTTTCCACCCGGGGCAGTCCCTATAGTGTGAGGCTTCCTCCGCGAATGGGCACTGCTCCGGCTTCATGCCACTTGAGCTCTATTACAGCTTTAATTTTTTTTAAATTATTAAATAAATAATTTTAACTTGACCATAGAACCCAATTGCTGTATGACTTTAAAATGTTTCAACAATATGCCATAATCTTGCGCTCCACTCAAGCTTAAAGTAACGGCTTCACGTTTTGATTCATACTCAAAATATTTCAGTTAATAAATCGCATTTATTCACCACACTACTGCAAAACGGCACCCATATAGTCAGGCTTGGGGAGTAAAGGAATACTTGTAGTAAACTTGAAGTACTAGCATAAAATCCAAAGTATTCAGATTACAGTTACATTTGGTAAAAACTGGGATTACTATCAGATTAAAATGTTTTATTTATAAAAATAAAAAAAAGATCCTCTTGACATCAAATGATAAAGGCCGCTGCTTGCTTTATAGTGGTACAGATATGATCAGCTGCACCCTCGTCATCTCATGAGGTTCTCTTTCATGTATCTGGAGCCACTTACTGTCACATACACAAATAACATGTCTCACATCAACACTGTGCTCTGGAGACAAACAAGATCAAACTATGAAGGTAAAATAGTGCCTAAATGATTTGCATGCGCAGGGTGAGATTTGTGAAAGAGTAAATCAAATTGCAAGTGAAATTTGTTTTGCATGGGCACATTACATTTTGTAAAGGTCTAAATCAAGTTGCAGGCATAGGAAAAAAATTATTAGCAATACTTTAATGCTTTGAATAAGTGTAATTTAGGAATATGCAATCTGTAATTTAAAGTAAATGTGGTCTGTATTCTTCTGACTTCCCTTTATGTTCTCTGTGCTTATAGATATATATATAGCTATATATTCGTAGAAGTGCTTTTACAGGGGATCCCCTTTTACGATCTTGGCTCAACTATTCATCTGTAACCCCAATCTCCAGCACCATTTAATGCTAGGCGTTTCTGCAAATGCATGTTTTACATATAACTGTTTTCATTATCCATAAATGTTATATTATCCATAAACCCATCCCTCTAGGATGCAGCAAGTAGTGGTAGCCCTGCTTCCAATGTTTCCAACAATGTACACCCACTATCAGATAGCTGAGCGAGGCCGTTATCTCAGCAGAATGCAGATGCCTGCCCAATCTTGAGCCCCAGCTAGCCGCTTCAGGTTCCCTCTGCCACATTCACTTATGGCTCTAATACCAATCCACTGCTGCCTCAGCATTTTACCATGCTTTCGCCGAAGCCCCTGTCGTCTATGCCTTACCGCAGCCTAAACAAGCCCTAACTTTGCAACTGCAAGTCCCTTTCTCCTCTAACTCATATGTACTACCCCAGGACCTCACTGCAAATCAGGGAGTGGTGGTGTAGTGGTCTAAGCACATAACTGGTAATCTGGTAATCAGAAGTACGCTGGTTTGAGCCCCACCATTGTGTCCTTGAGCAAGGCACTTAACTCCAGGTTGCTCCAGGGGGATTGTCCAGGGGGATTGTCCCTGTAATAAGTCCCTGTAATAAGGGCTCTGTAAGTCGCTTTGGATAAAAGAGTCTGCCAAATGCATAAATGTAAATGTAAATCCTATCCCAGGGTGTGCGCTCAAGCTTGGCGAGTATCAAATGCAGTATGACTCTCCCATTCGAATCGCAGTACGGCTTTCCTGTTCAAATGCAGTATGGCTCTCCCGTTCGAATGGAGCAAGAGTCACTATGCCCAGGCCGTAGGCTCTCCCATTCACTCCAATCAGCCTCCTCATTACAAGTCCAGGGGGGACCCTCCTCCAGGGACAGCGAGCCAAACACGTTTAGACTACCCTCATGGAAGGATTACATTAAATTGCGAACTACTGAAACATACAGCAAGACCAGTGTAGTACGAATCCCAAAAGAATGACTCTCGTAAATCCTTTTTATGCTGCGTGACCAGTGTAGTCTGATTCCAGAATGTATGACTCTTTTTAATCGATATTTTGAATCTACATTGCAAAACATATAGCAAGATCAGTGTAGTCCGATTCCTGAATGAATGACTCTCATGAGTAGTTCTTCAGCGCGAAATGAACAACGAGAACAATGTGGTCCAATTTATGAGCGAATTACTCTCATGAATTGGTTCTTTTATATCCACAGTCCGGCACATACAGAGCAAACAGTGTAGTCTGATTCCCGAATCCTGATTGAATCGGTTCTTTTGAATCTACAGCACAAAAAGTATATTCCAAATCACGAACGAATGACTCTTATGAATTGGATTATTCAAATCTACAGTGCAAAACATAAAGCCCAAACACGGTGTAGTCTGATTACTGAAGGAGGAGGGCGTGGCCGGGCAGTAACGATGGACACCCAGCGCTGAATCAGCCCAATCAGATGGGAGAGGGATACAGAGGAGCCGGGGATGCCAGTTTGAGAGAGAGAGAGAGAGAGAGACACAGCAGTCTTGTGTGTGTGTGTGTTTTGCTTGTAAACAGTTTTATGTTGTGTTTTGTTCATTTGTTTATTTAAAGTTTACATTGACTGCTCAGCTGGTTCCCACCTCCTCCTTGTCCATTGTGTGAATCTGTTACAATGACTCTCTTGAATTGGTTCTTTTGAATCTACAGCACAAACAGTGTCGTCTGATTCCTGAACATATGACTTTTATAACTCTGACTTTTGAATGCAATACAGTGCAAACAGTGTAGTCCAATTCTGGACGAAGACCCTTATTAGCCAGTTATTTTGAATCAACAGCGCAAGATATACAGCGACCAGTGTAGACTGATTCTCAAACTAATGATTCTCATCAGCTGGTTCTTTTTAGTGAATGAAACTGAAAGTATCCAATTCAATCAAGAACTGTTTAACTGTTTTATGTGTAGGCCTTCTTAAAACTTGAGACACATAAATCTGAATAAATACTGGATTTATTTGACAATGTGTTAAAGATATAAATTGTGAGTTTATTTGTAATTAGTGGTCAGTGAAGAAAAGTCAGTACAAGCAAGAATCTGTTCTGTTAAAATATGTAAATCCATTAAGAATTAAGTTTCTTATTTCCAAATATCTAATCCTCAAAAGCACTTAAAGAATTGTTAATCAAACTGTTGAGGAACTAATTCCCATCCCAAGTTAATAAGAGAGACCTAACTAGGCACGGGGAGCAAGAGATACTGACCCTTGAGTCGGATTTTAGAGTTGCATGCAACAAGCTAAGAGCTATTAGACAAAGAGCATAGCACCCTTGGAAAGAGTGGGCCATGGCAAGTGCCTCTCTGGCTTTCTTTAAACATATACACAAATGTAGCCGGAATCATGAGCAGAACGCGGAGCTCAGACACTTTGCTGAAAGGCCATTGTTAGTGAGAAAATCCTCTTAAATGTCCGTTAAAAAGGACTGAGTGAAACTGCTTTACAATGCAGACTGCAGGATCTGGGTTTCACAAATGTGTTGCTGATAATCTATACCATTGGATATATTAAATGTATCAGAAAAGCAATATTCCCTACATCAGCAGAGGAATTGCATTATGAATTAGAACTGCTTATTAAGAGATATTATCGCAAAAAAAACTGCTTATTAAGAGATATTATCGCAAATAAAAATGAGGCGCAAAATATGGGTTACAGTGAGGCACTTGCATTGAAAGTCAATGAGACCAATCATGAAATATTCAAATATTCACTGTTTCATAAGTATTGCAATAAGATGTAAACAATATGTGTGTTTACGCTATCTGAGTGTGATAAAATGGCTCACAAAATTTTTTCTGTGTTAAGTAATATACCATTTTACAACTTTGTTACCATGACAACATAAAATGACCATAAACACAGCAATTTCAACAATTTTACAGCTCAAATACTACACAAGTTTTAACAGAAACAATGTATCTATAGAGCTTTTATAAAATGATAGGCTTCACATTTCTGCCTTTATGCCCTCCAAAAATTGGCCTCATTCACTTCCATTGTAAGTGCCTCACTGTAACATCAATTTGTTCTTTATTTTAAAGGAAAAGGAGGGACGGGTCGAAATACATTTTTATGGCAATCAATATTATGTCAGAAATGCTGTCGATTTTGCTTAGCTTGTACTAAACCCAGAATATTCCTTTAATCATCACTCATGATCGGTGGTGTGCAAATGCGATAATTGGTATCGGCTGACCACAACACATACAGTGCACCATTTACAAAACTAAATTGAACCTAAATTGAGTTGCTTTAGGGTAACGGTTCTAATTTTAGACTAGACACCGTCCAAGCAAACATCTGCAAAAGTGAGACAAACACAATTACCACCACCATGACACAATATAGAGATATGTATTATTGAATTGTTAAATAGACTGGCCTGAAAGGTGATTAGACCAGGTATGTTTCTAATGAACATTACACATAATTTAAAAATCTATAATAAATAACTTTGCAATATAATATAATTTAAGAATGAAACATAAGGCAGAAAATGAACAGCACTTACTTTCCCAGAGGACTGGAACCTTCTCACTCAAACGCTTCACCCCTCTCTTCGCCTTTTACAAAATGTCTCTCTCACTTTTTCACTTGAGGATCTGGAGTCTCTTCACAAATCCAACTGCATGGAAGCAAATGCACACATCTACTCTGATCAGCTGTGCTCTCTCTCTCTCTCTCTCTCCACTGACCCTTTAATACCCTCTCTCTCCACTACAGGGTTGATTTGAGCAGTGAGGAATGTGTTGCTGTAAGTCTGTTGGGCAGATATACACCCTTACGGCACACACAGAAAGAAAAAAAAACATTAATCCAAACCACTATAAAGAACAAATGCACGTGGTAACAGATAAGCTTTTAATCTGACCAGTTGTATTGTTGAGCTGTCCCTCTGAGCACTGCATTGAAGGTTTAGTCCTACTAAAAATGAAAATGTGTGTATTTGCTCATTACAAATCCATATGAGCAGAAATTTTGAAAAATGATGATGCTGTAAAAAAAAATATATATATATTTAAAAGTGTTACTATATATATATTTATTGGAAAGAAAAGTGTTACAAAAGGACTGTTCTGGTCAGTTTGACTGCGAACAGTACAAGTGTTAGCCCAGTACGAACAGAACTTGAGGGTTAATGGTTGATATCGCCTTCAGGGTGTGACATCACTTTGTACAGATCTTCAATGAAAGGTCACAGTAAAATGACAAGGTGGCCAATAAGTCAAGGAACAAAAAGCTTAAAACAGTGTTAAAATTGCATGTTTAAAAATGAATACATTTTAGAGAGATAATGTCATATTATATTATAATATGTTGTCAAAGATATTTGACGTGAAGCTCTGAGGACATGATGAATTGACACTTTTGCAATACAAATGAAAATAGTTTATTTTACTTAAATTTGGCCCACGGCAGTGTTTAACATTATAAATAGTCTTTAGAATTTTTATCAAGTCTATAAATATTGTAATCAGTTGAAAATAGGCATTTATAAATACCATAATTTATACTGAGGCACATAAGGTCATTGTACAATTTGACAAAAATGCATAATACAGTTTGTCAACCCCGGAAAAAGTTAACCGTCTCATCTTTGAGTCTGAACCTCAGGTGTTTGGTAACCATCCTATTAGTTTCACTGGTTTTAAAGTGACATTTGAGCACTTCGGAACAAACAAAAACATTTGTTCGTGAACAAATCTGTGTTTTTAAACAAATCTTTTAAGTGAACGAAATGTTCTCAATCACTTCCAAGGTTTCAGTCGTGAACGACTCCCTCAAGTGTTTCTCTTTTACAAATCAGTTCCAATGATTCAGTGACTCGCCCATTGATAGCACACATACATCACCCAGACATCTATTTTACATGTGTGTTTACATCTGGAAGATGTATTTTATTAGGTTGTTTGATCATCTGCAACATCTCTATAAGATGTTTTCTCACAGATGTCAATAATATATTCAGCTGATGTTTTTGAGAGGTATGTGATTTAGAACGTTTGTAAATCTGATCTTTCAAACATATATATCTGGGTAATATCGCATAAAAGATGCTCATTTGTCATTGCCTACTGGCGTAATTTTGAGAAATGGTGAAATAATTTCTTTGGTCAACAAATTCAAAAGACTTGAGATGCTGTGAAAGCTGTAAAATTAAGATATTATAAAGTTTGTAAAATATCAAGGATGTTAGTTTACTGTCTTGCCATTGTCCTCAAATATATGTTAGAGGCAGGGTTAGACGATATGATCGCAACACTTCGGGAAAACTTATTTTTGGGCCAATTATTCTTATCTCACAAGTGGTAGGTGATTACTGCTGACATGGTACATAACTGAGTGAATTCAAACTTACAAAGTTCCTGAATTGCAAGTTTTCCTTAACACCTGTATTAATTAACACAAGTTAATGGACTGATGGACAATGGCTGGAGTTCAGCAGAAACTGAAGTAAATCACTGAACTGAGCAGCCTACTCTGAGGGTGGAGAATACTCCTCCAGCGGCATCTGATTCAACCCCGTTAAAAAAAGAAAGAAAGAAAGAAGTTAAGAAAAACAACTAGAGCTTTGAACAATAAAATGAACAATCCAGCTACTAAATCCATTCATCATTTCCTCCCTCAGCATTCTCAGTGGAGCTTACTTACCCAACATGAGAGCTACAGAGCTTACTCGGTGCACAATAGTATTCCCTGCACTAAAAAATAACAATGATCAGTCATAGAAATAATTACATATTGACTGAAGGGCCTAGCAGAGCAATTCAATGGAAAAGTGGCGACAGTTTCTCGAACACTTGAGAGCAGTTACTGAATGTCTCCCCAATTTGCATTGGACAGCACCTTCCTGACACATAAAATTGAATGTAGCATTGAAAGCACTGGACATTTTTCACAAAAACAAACACCATTAGTCAGGATGAGGCAAAGCGTAAGTCAGCACTAAACTGATACATACCGTAAGTGTGGACACACTCCTTACAAAAAACAAAACTTGAGTTGAAGTCAGAATTTTACATACACTTAGGTTGAAGTCATTAAAATTCATTTTTTAACCACTCCACAGATTTCATATTATGAAACTATAGTTTTGGCAAGTAGTACTTTGTACATGACACAAGTAATTTGTCCAACAAATGTTTACAGACAGATTATTTCACTTTTAATTTACTAAATCACAATTCCAATCGGTCAGAAGTTTACATACACTAAGTTAACTGTGCCTTTGAGCAGCTTTGAAAATTCCAGAAAATGATTCCAAGCCTTTAGGCAATTAACCAATTAGCTTCAGATAGACTAATTGGAGACAATTGGAGGTGTACCTGTGGATGTACTTTGAGGCCTGCCTTCAAACTCAGTGCCTCTTTATTTGACATCATGAGAAAATCAAAAGAAACCAGCCAAGACCTCAGGAAACATTTTTTGGACCTCCACAATCTGGTGAGAAATTTACAAATGGCTGAAGGTATCATGTTCATCTGTACAAACAATAGTACGCAAGTATAAACAACATGGGACCACGCAGCCATCATACCGCTCAGGAAGGAGACACATTCTGTCTTCTAGAGATGAATGTAGTTTGGTGTGAAAAGTGCAAATCGATCCCAGAACAACAGTAAAGGACCTTGTGAAGATGCTGGAGGAAACAGGTAAACAAGTATCTATATCCACAGTAAAAACGAGTCCTATATCGACATATCCTATAAGGCTGCTCAGCAAGGAAAAATCACTGCTCCAAAACCACCATAAAATACCCAGACTACAGTTTGCATGTGCACATGGAGAAATCTCGTCTGGTCTGATGAAACAAAAATGTAACTGTTTGGCCATAATGACCATTGTTATATTTGGAGAAAAAGGGTGAGACTTGCAAGCCAAAGAAAACAATCCTAACCGTGAAGCATGGGGGTGGCAGCGTCATGTTGTGGGGGTGCTTTGCTGCATGAGGGACTGCTGCACTTCACAAAATAGATGGCATCATGAGGAAGGAAAATTATGTGGATATATTGAAGCAACATCTCAAGACATAATCCAGGAAGTTAAATCTCGGTCGCAAATGGGTCTTCCAAATGGACAATGACCCCAAGCTTACCTCCAAAGTTGTGGCAAAATGACTTAAGGAAAATAAAGTCAAGGTATTGGAGTGGATATCACAAAGCCCTGACCTCAATCTGATAGAAAATTTGTGTGCAGAACTGAAAAGGCATGTGCGAGCAAAGAGGCCTACAAACCTGACTCTGTTACACCTGTTCTGTCTGGAGGAACGGGCCAAAATTCCAGCAACTTATTGTGAGAAGCTTGTGGAAACCCAAAACATTTGATCCAAGTTAAACAATTTAAAGGCAATGCTACCAAATACTAACAAAGTTTATGTAAACTTGTGTATGTAAACGTCTGACCCACTGGGAATGTGATGAAAAAAATTAAAGCTGAAATAAATCATTCTCTCTACTATTATTCAGAAATTTCATATTCTTAAAATAAAGTAGTGATCCTAACTGACCTAAAACAGTGAAACTTTTCTATGATTAAATGTCAGGAATTGTGAAAAACTGAGTTTAATTGTATTTGGCTAAAGTGTATGTAAACGTCTGATTTCAACTGTAGATGGTATGAAGCAGGTATTTTTGTAAGTGAACTGCTTTTTCCATGATTTGAATTAGGAGAATCACGTGGAAAAAACACATTCCAAGTGTTCAGCGAATGGGCAAGTGGTGCGAATAATTTTTCACCAAAGATCAAAGTGAGGAATGTGAAATGAAATAGCTTTCCAGAAAAAAACTGCAGTCCAAGAAATGTAGCAAAACATTTTGATTCCAAGTTTGAGCTTACAATATGGCATTGTAAAAAGCCATTAAACTATAGCAGGTGTGACTCTCTATTGAAATCCCATCATTTAGTTGTGATAAGAAGAAATGTAACGTAAGCTTTAGTAAAAAAAGATTTTCAGATTAGCATGCAAATGTTCTCATATGTCCTGTACTGGATAGGTTTTTATATCAAAGCTTGAAGAAAATCATTTAGATTCTATTACAAACTTTATTATGAATGTTGTCCCCAACAAGAATGGGTGATTTGAAAACAAACAAACAAAAAAAGTAAAAAGAAATATGGAAAACAAATCTCCAAGCAATACATTTCAGATACGTAATGCTGAAAGGATAGCACAGTTTAAAGTCAAAATGGGATGAAATTCATGAAGATGAAAACTTTGTAGTCCCTTTTTCGCTGGTGTAAACAGAGGCATGTAATATACAAATAAATATGTTTACAAATCTAATCAGTTCATAAATATACAATATATATTGATTTATTCATGTTGCTACATATAGTATTCATTTTGTATAATTCATTACAGTACAGACATTTATGTAATCAAAACACACTAAAAGAGACTAGCAATGCACAGCTGTTTGGTCATGAGTTTCAGATAACCTGCTGGAGTGGAGACACCTCGCAAACCTGCAAGATGACTAGTAGCAGTTACATATGCATTAATATCATCTATTTCAAGTCTCATTACCCAGTACCGTCTTAGTCAAGTCATTCATCTATCACAGCATTAGATTAAAGAGTAACCAATACATTCTTGTCTCTAATAGATCTGCAAGGTGAACAACAAATTGTACTGAACTCAAAGGCAATCTTCAGAAACTCTGCATCTAAATGGTAATAACAATCTTTGATGTTAGCCAGTAATGTGTAGTTAGTCCAGAATTTATAGACTCAATATAATGAATTTCAGGAGCAAAGAAACAGTTCAAAGAAAAACAAAATAAAGTCAGAAATTGTAACAAAAGTACCTGCAAAGTTACTGCACTAATACGTAAACAGTTTGACTACACTGCTTAATTGGTTGAGACAATCAAAAGGTATTTTGCCCCCCAAACTGTGCTGACATAAGGCCAGCTTATGCCACATCTCAACATGTAAACTACAGAAGACGTTTAGCTAGAATTGGCTGAATAATCCAGAGTTATATTCTACTAAAGTGGTTTCCAAATCCAACATGGCCACATAAACATTTATACACTCTTTGTTTGAAAACTCATCGATTATGCTACATTTACGCCTCTCATCTACACTACACGGTATGATATTTCGGATTCTGTGTGAAGTTGTTGATTGGGATGCTTGGTTTCATTTTAATATCTTGCCATGCATGTTGTTCGACTTTTTTCTGGCCCTAAACTGGTCAATATTTCTGGATATTAAGCAAGTACCCAAGTCGACAGTCCTTTTCAAGATTAATGGAAATTGATGATTCAACGACTGTGGGCAAATAGAGCTTTAAAGATCATTTCCGAGTTTTCCATAGCAGGCATAAGCTTGTTTGCAAGTCAGAGATGTCAGAAAACATAAGTGAAAGCTCACCCTCACTTCAAAGCCATCTATATTAAATTACTTTGTCATATTATTCATAGCTACATATAGATATATATAAACAAACAGGTATGCAACACATTCACTGCTGTTATAGTACATTAAAATGCATGAGTTCGTTAAACTCGGAGTAGACTTGTATATTATTAAATGACTGTTCACCTGAACCATATTAGTTACAAAATATTAATTTAGAATACATACATTTATAATCTATTTTATTCTCTGAAAATATATATATCTCAAGGTAAAGCAAAGATGAACTTTATATGAAAATGTAGCTACACGATACAATAACATCCCATTAATAGAGAATGAAAAATAAAAGGCTCCTGATACAATGGTTTACCATCAAGTGCAACTCTAAATCTATGACTCCTTGATTACACTATTTCAGTTATGTTGTTTCAAGATGCTTCTTTAATTGCTGATCAAGATAGAGATGCACAGATACCATTTTCAGACTGGTGATTTGAGGGTAGCACGTTTAATATTTTAATGAACTCTTAGGACATTAAAGGAGACTGCGCTTGGTACACTTGCTCATCTGTGCGCATTCTAGATGTGCTCTGTGCGCCCATGCATTTACAAGCATTCAAAGCGAATATATCATAGATGTTGTTAATCTTGAAATATCGCCAATCCACTACTTGTTTTGCTGCCCATGTGGCACCGTTTATGCTACAAATGATGCATATGCGATGGATGGAATCGGAATTTGGTATCGGAGCATTTTAACGAGTATGAGTACACCAGCAGTCCCAGACTGGTGCATCCCTAGAACAAGGTATCGTATTGGATCATGGAGTCCATGGGGTATGTTGGCTGCCAGTCAGACTAGCGTTCCAGGTGAAGGGGGCTCAGAGCCTGACTCTTTTTGTGTGCTCCCCTCTGAGGGGAAAGGCTCTGGGTAGAGAGAGAGCTCCACAGACCTGCCATGGAGAGAGAATCAAGCTGAAATTGGCAGCAGCAAAATGTCAAACTAGTTAAAGGATTAGTGCACCCAAATATGAAAATGTATTTCATCATTTACTCACTGTTATGCAATCTGAGGTGTTCTTTCTTCTGTGGAACGCAAACAAAGATATTTCGTGTGTCTGTACCAATACAATGCAAATCAATAGAGTGCAACACGTCCAAGCTCCAAAAAGCACAAAAGGTAGCATAAAGGTAATTCATGCCTTCTAAAGCAATCTGATTGGTTTTGGTTGAGAAGCAATGTGAAGGCAAAATGTAACTCCTCTTTCACTTAAAAACCTTGACATCTCCAGTCCCCTTAGTGCGTTTATAGTTTGAAGCTTTTTGCCTTTCTCATTTTGGAGCTTAAACATGTTGGACCCCATTGACCTGCATTGTATGGATCTACAGTATACACATCTTTATCTTCCTCAAAATATATTTGTTTGTGTTCTGCAAAAGAAAGTCATATTAATTAATCATCTTTTATGCCACTCAAACTCATGAGCGAATAATAATTTTTGAGTGAACTATTCCTTTAATTTAGAGCAATCTATTCAATTTTAACATACGTGTTAGACAATATTTGATGCAGTTCAAAAACATTAATTTAAAAAATGTGTGTATGAGCAAATATACAGTATGTGTGTATGTACATATACATATACACACATACACACACACACATGCTGGTCAAAAGGTTTGAAACACTTGCTTATTCTATACTATTCTAAAATGTGAAAAAAAAATTATAATAATAAAGTCATCAAAACTGAAGATGCTAAAATATAACACAGATTTACTTTGGATTTGCCTAGAATTTGCAGACATGTACTCTTGACATTTTCTCAAACAACTTGAGGTATCAACAAGGGATGTTTTTTTAAACATCGTTGGGCACTTATTGGCTGCTTTTCTTTATTATTTGGTCCAAGTCATCAAATTAAAAAAGTTTTTTTTTTTTTTTATAAAATTTTTGTTTTATAATGAAATAAATTAAAATTTATATTAAATTATATTTTTGTCTACAAAACTCATTTCAAATATTTAAGCATATTGCCTTCATGATTTTTAAGATCATGAGAAACATTTCAGTCAAGTGTTGACTTGTAGGATGTGTGTGTGTATATATGTGTGTGTGTGTATATATATATATATATATATATATATATATATATATATATAAATAAATGAATTACATGTTTAAAATTATGATAATCTAAACAAAGAGTGAAATAAAATGTATTCTAGAAATGTTTTAAAAAATTAGGACTATCCCACAGTTGGCATCATTTCCACCACTCCAAACAAATTTTCCCCTAATATATGTTTTTCAGAAGTAAGTTTACTTGTTAACCAAGAAGGCAAAAGTGTCAGTCAAAAGCATACTTAAAACAAGACAAGTGAAGTTAGAAAAAAAAAAGAAGAAAATTCAAGGTATATATATCACTTGTGAACCGAACAGTTTTATTGGCCGTCATTTCCAAACAAGGTGTTATTTTGACAAATCAGGCAAATAAAAAACAAATATTATTTCATTTTGTGTATTTAGAATACATTAAATGTTAGCTATGAAATTATCCTTACCAAGACAAAGGATGCAGACATAATTTTTTTTTTTAAAGTTAAAAATGTAATTTCCATCATTCTATTAAACAAAATACAGAAATTGAGATGTGTTGGAAATGACAGTGTGGCAGGAATTTTATTGATTTTTAGCAAAAAATAAATAAAATCACCTAAATCTCCTGTAATGCATGGACATACACTGTTGCACATTGCTAGTAAACAAATGAAACAAAGTGAGTGTGAGAAATGTTTTAACAAGACTTTACTTGCACAGTGCTAAAATAGCCAAAGTTGAAGAAACATCCATGTTGAACCATGTTGTGGGTAAAACAGAATTGAAGAAAACTCACCTGGCATGCAAAGGATGCCCATGGAACGAAGCTGACTGAGGTATTTGACGGTGTGAATACAGTGGGTCAGCTGGAATGGACTGAGGCTGGTGCACCAGGTGGTGAGTATGCGAATGGCGCATACCAAGTCCATCATGACCTTTCGCCGTAGTGGAATAGCCCAAGGCGTTCCTCAGATACCAGTCACGGAGTCCCTCCAGAGCCAGGGCCTTGTGCAGACTCCGCGTAGAATCCTCAGGGGTAGGCAGAGAAAATTGTAGAGGTCTGCGCCCGAAAGCTGCACCAGCAGACAGCTCTGTATGATGGGGAAGCAGGTTGGGAATTGAAGAGGTGGTGGACCCAGAGGAGGTGAGCAAAGGATCATAAGCCGAGAACAACACAGAATCCTGTGGGTGCTGCTGCAAAGGGATGAAGGGGCCACAGGATTTCGTTCGGGTCACTTTGACCCGACGGTGTTCGGCCTCTTGGCCCCGCAACAGCATGGGGCTATAGGAAGGTGGGGCAGCAGACAGATGCAACTGCGAGTGTGAGAAACCATTGTAGTGTGGAGGAGTGCCTGATGGAGGAGTGGAGAAATCCGGCCAGATTCGTCCTGTTGACTGGTTCTGCACTGGCCTCTTTTGCTGTTTGCCCCAAATGTAGTCCATCAAAATTTCATTGTAACCCATGCCACTGCTTTGGCCACCAAGAGAGGAGCGCATTCGACCCTGTTCTTTAAATCCCATCATCTGTCTCTCTGGGCTGCCTTGATAGATCTGACGGAGCTTCCCATCTGTGAGGGACTCCGAGCTTTTGTACGGTCCAGCTCGATGTGGCATACCGTTGCAGGGAGGTCCAGGCTCGGGGAGACTCGAGCGGTCAAGCAGTGCCTCTGAGCTGTTGCTACGGCGAGCACGGGAGCTGTAGGGGCAGCTGCGACGTTCAGAGGAGGAGCCCTCCAAAGGGACGAGTGGTACAAACTGAGGGACATCTGGACTGCCACACCACTGCTTTAGTGTAAAACCACCAGAATTCTCAGGTCTTTAGAGGATAAGACAGAAACAAATTATTAATAGTAATACGGTTTTTATTTTAGTCATGCTTATTAGCCCACATCCACACTAATACGTTTTAATTTTAAAATGCATCTTTTTCTCTACATTTTGGCCTTCCATCTAGACTGTGATGACATATTTGTCAGCGAAAACTGAGCTTTTTAAAAACACTCTTCAAAGTGGATACATTTGAAAATGCGGTCTTCATGCTGTAGTGTGGACTGGGAAAACAGATATATCTGAAAACTACGGCGTATTTGTTGTTGTGTACCGTCATGTGCTCCATTCAACCAAAAAAAATCAAGATGGAGCCCTGTGTTATAGCGGCGCTGTTGTGCCTAATATTCACTTTGATTGTGTTGTTAAAGATAAATGTTACTTTGTACAACATTCACATCATATCCCTTCAAATGTGATGGGAAGTTTACTTAGAATTGGTGTCCGACAACGGAACACGAGGACAATTGCGTTTCAGACCGTACATGCAACAGGAATTTTTTGCATGTGCACTAAGGTAATTTAAGCGTTTTCATACGTTCATTGTGGACAAGCAACTTTTAGAAAACACTTGAAAACGGCAGTGTGGACAGAGAGCGTTTCGAAAGCGTAAAGCCATTTTCAAATGTATCCAGATTCATGTAGACATAGCCTTACATTTTCATCTAAAGTGAATCTACAGTTCTCTATGTTCTGAGCTAAATTCTAGGTGGCCATTCACATAGAAAGCGTTTTGTTTCTGCCTGCTTTTTTTAACTGTTTTACTATGTAAACATGCACTAGACAGACTAGTGCAGGTTTGTGTCTTTGTGTCTGTCTCGCACTGTGCCTGTCTTGCACTGTCTCGCAAGACACAATGTCAAGTTAAAAGAACAAAATCCTTTAAAAATGCATTTTGACACACATACATCCTGTTCCATTTGTTGCACTGTGTCTAGATTTCTAATGCAAGAATGTGTGCAGAGTAGACTGAAAAAAATCTAAAATGGCAGAACGTGACAGACCCAGAGGACGAGAAGTTAGCTCCGGAGATGGTGAGACCGCTCCGTCCCCCGGTGGAGGGCCGGGAGGAGAATCCTGTGTTTTTTCATTTGCCGCACCCCTCTCAATAAAAGAGCTATTTCCTTTACCTCTGGGTCACATGGCCCGCAAATGCCGTTCTCACGGCACTTTTGTTTCAGGCCTCAACAGTCCCGGCGCCCAGGATGCGGTGCTCCCGCCCTCAGCTCCACGACTGTTCCCCGGCCGGCCGGTTCAGACGAGCCCAGAGGACGCCGACATCAGACCTCCTCCTCTGTCACGAACCCGCCCCCTGCCGGGCGCGCGGAACAAGGTAAGTGCTTTGAGCTTATTCTCAGCACCGCGTTACCTGTTCCGCACCACTGCGAAGCCCCGCCGGGTACGTCCAAAATACTTGTCCCCTTGGTGCCCCTAGCACAGCGCGCAGAGGCATGGCTTTCTCTGCCCAGCTCGTCACGCTGGCTGCACCGGACCATTCGACTCGGTTACGCAATTCAGTTTGCCAGGTCTCCGCCCCCTTCCTGGGCGCTCGTTCCTCCGCGAGTGCACGCGAACATGCCCTCTCCCTGCGCGAGGAAATCGCCTCCCTTCTAATCAAGGACGCGATAGAGCCTGTCCCTCCAACCGAAACGAAGAAGGGTTTCTACAGCCCTTACTCGTTGTACCCAAGAAAGGCGGCGGCATACGACCGATCTTGGACCTCGCGAAGTTTTCAATCGGACCCTGTCCAAACTCCCGCTCAAAATGCTCACCCAGAAACAAATTCTATCTGGCGTTCGGCATCTAGATTGGTTCGCAGCGGTAGACCTGAAGGACGCCGTACTTTCACGCCTCAATTCGCCCTCGACACCGACCCTTTCTACGGTTCGCGATTCGACGGCCAGGCGTATCAGTACAAGGTCCTCCCCTTCGGCCTGTCTCTGTCCCTCGCGTCTTCACGAAGGTCGCAGAGGCGGCTCTTGCCCCGCTACGAGGAGCGGGCATACGCATACTCAATTACCTCGACGATTGGCTTATTCTGGCCCCTCGCAGGAATTACTATGCGCACACAGAGACCAGGTGCTCGAGCACCTCCGCCGCTTGGGGCTTCAGGTCAACTGGGAGAAGAGCAAGCTCACCCCAGTCCAGAGCATCTCTTTTCTCGGTTTGGAGTTAGACTCAGTCTCAATGACAGCACGTCTCTCCAACGAACGTGCTCAGTCAGTGCTGGAATGCCTCGCTTCCTTCAAGCCAGGCACCGTGGTCCCGCTGAAGCGCTTCCAACAGCTCCTGGGGCATATGGCATCCTCCGCGCGGTCGCGCCACTAGGGTTGATGCATATGAGACCACTTCAGCATTGGCTCCAGACTCGAGTCCCGAGACGAGCATGGCGCCACGGCACGCACAGCGTGGAAATTACCACTGCCTGCCTCCAAACCTTCAAACCCTGGATAGACCTCTGCTTTCTTCGGGCAGGGGTACCCTTGCAGCAGGTGTCCCGTCGCGTTCTGGTTACAACCGACGCCTCCAAATTGGGTTGGGGGGGGTGGAACCAAGGCCCGCTGCGCTGGCACATCAACTGCCTAGAGCTGCTGGCCGTTCGTCTTGCCCTGAAGAAATTTCTTCCGATGATTCGTGGCAAACATGTCCTGGTCAGGACAGACAGCACCACGGTGGTGGCTTACATAAACCGCCAAGGCGGAGCACGCTCCCCACATGTCACAGCTCGCCCGTCGCCTCCTCCTTTGGAGTCAGCAGCGACTGGAGTCGCTAGCGCCACTCACATCCCCGCAAACTCAATGTGATAGCGGACGGCTGTCAAGACAAACCTTGCCTGGCGGAGAGTGGAGGCTCCACCCCCAATCGGTCCAGCTGATTTGGGACAGGTTCGGCAAGGCCCAGGTAGACCTGTTTGCCTCCCAGGAAACCTCCCACTGTCCGCTCTGGTATGCCCTCACAGAGGCTCCCCTGGGGACAGATGCTCTGGCACACAGCTGGCCCGTGGGGCTGCGCAGCACGCTTTTCCCCAGTGAGCCTTCTTGCACAGGTGCTATGCAAGGTCAGGGAGGACAAGGAGCAAGTCACTCTGGTGGCCCCCTACTGGCCCAACCGGACGTGGTTTTCGGATCTCACGCTCCTTATGACAGCCCCTCCCTGGCTGAATTCCCCTGAGGAAGGACCTTCTTTCTCAGGGACGGGCACGCTCTGGCACCCGCGCCCAGACCTCTGGAAACTCCACGCCTGGTCCCTGGACGGACGCTGGAGGGTCTAGCCGGCCTACCTTTAGCCGCCATAGACACTATTAACCAAGCCAGAGCCCCTTCGACCAGGCATCTTTACGCCCTGAAGTGGCGCCTGTTCGCGAACTGGTGTTCTTCCCGAGTCGAAGACCTGCAGAAGTGCGCAGTTAGGTCAGTGCTCGTGTTTCTTCAGGAGAGGCTGGAGAGGAGGCTGTCCCCTCCACCCTCAAGGTGTATGTTGCTGCTATCGCGCCCACCATGACACGGTAGACGGCAAGTCTCTTGGCAAGCACGACTTAATCGCCAGGTTCCTAAAAGGTGCCCGGAGGATGATTCCCTCCCAGCCTAACCTATTTCCCTCCTGGGATCTCTCAGTCGCCCTGATGGGACTCGGAGACCCCCTTCGAGCCGCTTGACTCAGTTGGACTCAGGGCCCTTCTCTCAAGACGGCCCTGCTGATCGCGCCGCCTCCATCAAGAGGGTCGGGACCTGCATGCGCTCTCTGTTAGCGACGCCTGCCTGGAGTTCGGTCCGGCAGACACTTTCGTGATCCTAAGACCGCGACCGGGCTACGTGCCCAAGGTTTCTACCACACCCTTCAGGAATCAAGTGGTGAACCTGCAAGCGCTGCCCCGGAGGAGGCAGACCCAGCCCTCTCACTGCTGTGTCCGCACGCGCCTTACGTATTTACCTGGACCGCACACAGAGCACCAGACGCTCTGAGCAGCTCTTCGCCTGCTTTGGGGGACAGCAGAAAGGGAACGCTGTCTCCAAGCAGAGACTCGCCCACTGGGTTGTCGATGCCATTTCCCTGGCTTATCACACCCAGGCTGTGCCCCCCTTTGCGGGTCCGAGCCCACTCCACCAGGAGTGTGGCGCCCTCATGGGCACTGGCTAGGGGCACTGCCCTAGCAGACATTTGTAGAGCTGCGGGCTGGGCAACACCTAACACTTTTAGCGAGATTCTACAATCTCCGAAGTTGAGTCAGTTTCGTCCCTGTTCTCTCAGGTACCGAGCCCGTGAGAACTCGGTGACACGCCGACGATCTGACCGGTGGATCGCTTGCACCCAGCTCCTTCCCCTAACCAGGGGAAACAGTGCGCCTTCTTCCCAGGAGATCCCAGGCTTGGGACACTGGTTGGCTCCTCCCCTAGCCCCTTGCGGTCGCAGTTCTCATGGAGGGACTCACCGACCCAAACCACTGCGGGTACCGCTAGCTACCCAGTACTGGTATAGGGGCCCCACAGGTAAGGCCTCCTGCTCGGACTCCCCTGTGTGTAAAACCACGGTTCTGTCCCCTCACGTGAGTTGACGCCGTGTTTCCCTTAGGCAGTCACAGCTGCCCCAGGTGCCGTGCTGTATGCTCCCCTCTTTGAGGCTGGTGCTACCACCAAGACTACTGTTCCAAGATAAGGCCTAGGTATAGGCCATGCGATGTATGTGCCACTCAAATTTGCCTTCCCTCCGGTAGGTGTGGCCTCCGCGAGGGTCTTCCCCGCCCTACCAAGGGCTAAGACCCCCTTCCCTCAACGCGGTAAGGGCCCCGGCCGTAGTTGCTCTATGCGAGAAACATAGAGAGAAAGAGGCCCAGCCAGGCTGGCCCGCTCCCATGTTGGCGTCGTCACCTTGTTCCTCCCGGGTAACGATAAGGAGTCCTGATGGCTTAAATGGGGCATTGGGGAAGGGTACGCGCGGCTGATACAGTTGGTCGCTCTGCACGTAGGAATACCTGCTCGCTCCTGTATCAGCGGATCACGTACACGGCTCAGCGCATGGCGCTTTTAAGTGGACCCCTAGTGTCGCTCTCTGACACAACGTAAGAGAGCGACAGAAGGGGAACGCCTATGTTACGTATGTAACCTCAGTTCCCCGATGGAGGGAACGAGACGCTGTGTCCCCCTTGCCACGCCGCTGAGCCGAGCCCCTGTTGTGGCCGGACCATTTCCGCTCCTCAGAAAAATCCTGAATGAACTCCCGTGATTTGCGCCGCTTAAATACCCGTATGTCCGGGGTGGGACATGCAAATACTGGCTGCCAACTCTCATTGGCCTTTTTTCATAGTACAGAGGTGAATATCGGCGCTCAAGAGAGACCCCTAGTGTCGTTCTCTGACACAATGTCTCGTTCCCTCCATCGGGGAACTGAGGTTACATACGTAACCTAGACGTTTTGGATGGTGTCTTAGGTATGTAGGCAGAAACAGAACTAGTGTACCAACAGCAGAATGAGAGGGGCAAAAAAAAAGAGTCAGTATATCGCACGCTGATTGGTGCTGTGCGGGACCGAAGGGGTGTGGCTGGAACACTTCTGCCCTCCAAGTTGGATGCACTTCTTGGGAGTGAGCGACTTGGGATGGGTAAATATGCATACATAAATTTGTTGTTACTGAAAACAAATGATTTTCATGATGTGTGGTTCTGTAAATGGTCCTTGAATTCATAATCAAGTGTCATGTTAATGACATGTTAATATGAACACCAGAGCAAAAGAAAAAACACTGCCGTAACGTTTATTAAACGCTGAAACTTTGCTCAGTGAAAAACAACCTGGAATCATGTTTAATGGTGGTCTTTTTGTGACCTGAACCTTTACAGAACACAGCACAATGAATGAAACACTACACAGGTGTTTCAAGATGCGTTCACAAAAATGTAAGTCTTTTTAACTTTACTTTGTGTCTAAAATTGTGGCGATCCTGCTTGAGACGTTGAAAGAAAAAACTTTGAGATTCATTGCAAAGACATCTGTCCAGTGCGTGTTAACAGTAGATCGAAATCAGCACAGAACAATGAGAGCTAGAATGTTATTTACAGAGCTATCCAATTGAATTTTTACTCATTCGAATTTTAATTACAGACCTCTCTAGTTTAATATTTACTAGAAGGATTTTAATTACAGAGCTCTCTAATTGATTTTTTATTAATAAGAATTTTAATTAGAGCTCTCTAAATGAATTTTCACTAGTAAGAATTATAATTACAGAGCTCTACGATACAGATGGCCCCACACACTCGTGGGGGAAACCAAAGCACTGTTACCATAGTTACTCGTACATTCCTATGAGCAAAACAGGGAGAAATATCCAATATATTTGGCTATTATAACTACGAAAAATATGACCAAAAGCTAGGGCTGGGCGATATGGAGCAAAAAATATATCTCGATATATTTTGCTATATCTCGATATACGATATATATCTCGATATCTTTACAGGAAAAATAACCCCCCCCAAAAACTACTACAAAAACAAATATGCCAAATACCACAGTCCTTTTTTATTAAAGTGCAAAGAGGTAGGCAGTTCACGTAAGAACAAAGTGCTTCTTATTATTTAACTGTAAAATAAAGGAAGAAATACATATAGCCTTTTCATTCAAAAATGAAACAACTCAACTCAAGGTAGGCAGTGCATATATAAGAACAAAGTGCTTCTACGACATTTAAGAAAAAAAAATCCCTGATTACATAAATAATAATAATTTAACTGTAAATTAAAACAAATAATACATATTGCCTTTTCATTCAAAAAATAAAACAACTCAAGCTCATCTTTGCATTAACTCTGTTGTAGCCATCAACAAATAGCCAAAAAACAAGTTTGCTATAAGCTTTGGTTGGCACCAACTTTCGGCATTCACGGCAGTAGACATCTGTATGCTGTTCATCCGAGCCTTAAAACCGAAGTATCTCCATATAATGGAGCCAGTTGTCCTTTTTTTTAGACGAGTTCTGCCTCCGGGCTGGTTGCGGGCGAAGCCATGTTGAATGAGACAACACGCGAAGGGAGGGGGAGCAAAAGCAAGGAGGCGGGGGCGAGCGGAGGGGGAGCGAGCACAGCACAGAGAAAGCAAGCGAGCAAAGTGGCGAAATCATTATTATAAATAATGTGATTATTGTAAACATTACAATAATGTTGAAATAATTATTTTTATTGCCCGCAAACAGACAGAAATATAAGTCAAAAGAAGAGAACAGCGGCTGCTAGCTGTTGAGTCATAAAGTAGTTTCTTAGCAGTGCCAAGCCAACCCAAGACAGAAGATTACATTTCTAACTGTCACGTTAATTTTGTCATTCGATTGGTATCTTAAAACGTTTTTATTTATACCTTTTAAAATGACTGATGATTAAATAAATGGCTATACACATAAAATAGCTCACATTTACTTCACATTTCACAGCAACTTTACCAGAAACCCCATTTACTAAACACTTCGCCAAGCCGAACGTACAGAGAAAAACATCCCCTAAGAAATGTTTGATTGATTAAAGCATGAAAAACAATAAGCAGTGCTCCACTCCGATCATGTCAAGCCTCATGCCTCTTGTCTTCTGGTGTTAACTCCTAATTATGTCTCTTCTGGAACCGTTGTTGTGATGAGATAATCGATTTAGTCTTGAATCTGCTCGGATGTTTCCCAAATACAATAAAGCCTGAATCCAGCATTTGGTCGACTGCAGCCACAGTGCTCTTTTTTTAGGCTTCTATTTCTGTCAGATTCTGTCAACTCAAAATTTTTTGTTTTTTTTTGGCATAGTTTGAAGCGCAAAAATCGACATAGCAGCTTTTCATCAATTTATCGTTATTAAAACAGTCAAATGTATGTACTCATAGGAATGTATGAGTAACTATGGTATTGCTTTCCCCAAGCTAAACCACGCCCCGGGTATGAGGCGTTGCCAACTGGATCTATTGAATTTCTCCAAGTAAGAAATCCAATTAGAGAGCTCTACAATTGCATTTTTACTAGTAAGAATTTAAATTAGTAAATTAGTAAATTTCCAATGTTTTTTGATTCACATCAGAGCTGGTTGGTTTGGTTCATTCATTATAAAGCTTGTATATAGGATTTTATAAAGTCTCTGTGGAAGAAATGAACAGGAAAAACACTTTCGGAAATAATACGGCTGAAAGTGGCTGGCATGGTTGTGTACTGCAGACTGGTTGTCAAAGTGAAGTTTAAGATACACCTAGAGAACAAGAACTCTTATCTATTTTTGTTTGGACTAATTATTGAGGGGGGAGGGGTTCTTCTTCATAAGTACTAAAAGAATCGTTCATGAAATTGTTGAGTAACCAGAATCGTAAAGTGGAATTAGAACCATAAATTCCTTACGATTCCCATCCCTACCCAATACAGCAATGAATGCATAGCTTGCGAAATCATCCCTAATTCTCACCTCACAGAGCTTGAGGCAGAGTTGCGGCGAGTCCTCATTTCGTAGTAGATCTCCACAGGGGACAGCTTTCTACACAGCCTGCTGTCAGGACTGCCTGGAGCCAGCCTGGGGTGAGACAAGGAGCGATGCTCAGGTGCCACACTGGGCGTTGAATCCTCTGTATAGCACATGTGACAAGGTTGTACAATATCATAGTTTAAGCTTGACATAAACTGGCCAGTGAGCTAATATGAATCAAAGCAGTGAAGAGTACTTCTGAATGTTAACCAGCCTCACCATTGTCGTGAGATGTTGAGTCTGACATCGAACTGCATTCTGACTTCACAGTTTCCTCTGAAAGCAATAAAAACAAGAATTCTACATTAAAGGGATGGTTCACCCAAAACAGAAAATGTTGTCATTATTTGCTTGTGTCATCCCAAACCTTTATAACTGTATTTTTTTGTAGACCACAAAAGATGGATTATGTAATCTATAACTACTCTTCTACTGTTATGATACTTTTATGGTGCTTTTTATCCTTTTTTGGAACTTATCACTGCATATCACCATCCAATTTCATTGTATGGAAAAGAATATACTGCATCTAATTTTGGGTTTCACAGAAGAAGAAAAAAACAACACAGGGTCGGAACGGCATGACAAACTTTTTTATTTTTGGGTAAACTATTCCTTTAAGACACACTATAATTAGCACTGTTGACCAGAAATGTATTTGTGCCCTTGTGTGTTATGTCACCTGTGTGGCATCCCCGATGAACAGTCCTCTTACTGTGCAATATGTTTTTATCAGAATCTATGCTCCGGCGCAAAGCGCCACTGAAGAGAGCCTTCATCTGCCTTCGCTGACCTGGATCATCCTAAACAAAACAGACATCCACATTATTGCATTACAATAACAAGTTTGTGGAGAATCCTTTCATTACCTTTCATTAACTAACACACCTCTTCTTTTGAAGTAACATGAGGGGCCAGGCCAGCACGGCGTTGAACATATGGAGGTCTTTCCCCTGCTTCTAAAGGAAAATCACGTGGAAGCTTTCCTGTGAACTCCTGCAGAGATATTTCAAAATTGTAGATGTAAACAATATGCATGTTAACATGATTTTAGTGAGATCAAATAATTTACTAAACTTTTCTGTGTTAATTATAACCAATTTTACAACTTTGTTAGGATGACATAATGCTGTAAACAGACTAAAATTACTGTAGAAAACAAATTGAGGTTTAAACAACCTTACAGTTCAAATAATACACAAGTTTTAACAGAAGAAGTATAGCAAGTGCTTTTATAAAAATAAAAAAATAATTTAAACCCTTCAACAATAGGCACCATTCACTTCCATTATAAGTGCGTCTCTGTAACTTCATTATGCCACAAATGCTGTCGACTGAACTGAACTTGTATTGAACCCAGAATTCAGTATTCCCAGTATTCCTTTAAAACAGCAAGACAGAAGAACTCATGCAGACTTTTGCTTTGCCTTTGCTGTTGAAGTCAGGATTTAGTTTTTTAGAACAATATTTCATAGCAACTACCTAAAATGTTTTGGTAAATACTGCTCCAAAATGTAAAAGAGTAATAAATCGTTGTACCGCCTCCTGAAGACACACTTGTCGAAGCTCTCCGAGACGACTGTTTAAAAGGCTCTGCAGACTCAGTTTTCGTTCCTGCAGCTCTGAGATTTGCTCGGTTTGCAACTTGCTGTCCTGACAGCCCGGGACATCTGTGTCAAAAATGTACTTTTTTTTTAATAATAAGAAATATATATATCTTATGAAGCACATATTTCTAACCATATAAATCACTGCTATGATACATTATGTGGTATCTTTATATCAAATGTTTCAATTAAAGTAGCACAAAACATTTTTTGCTAATTGCTAAACTACTAAACAGAAATAAATAAATAGTATTTCTTTATAATGTATGAAGACTTCAGTCAAGTCAGTCTTAGAGAAAAAGTTGCTTTATTCTAGATATGGTGAGTGCTGCCATGTTGAGATCATATGACCAGCTGAATTTAACTCACAAATCTAATACACCATAATTGGATGTTCTCACTCGTGGAATAAATTAATGATGGCTGACTGCAAATAGTGCATTTCTACAATATTCATGTTTCCATCCAAGTTACAAATGTAATATTGCAAAAACAACTTGTGAATAAAGCAGCATTTCCATTTCATGTGTTTAAAGAACAAAATCGTAATTTTAGGGAAATTGGCACTAAATAACTTAATGTTCCCTAGCGTTCAGTGGCAGATGTCTTCTGTCTGGGGGCATTTGACATTTGACATGTTTAAGATTTTATACAATTATATTGATGATATTCTCTGAGCAAATTATGTATTCACATGGCTTGTTGAAGCACACTCACATGCACATCTACAGTATATTACTAAGTGCACCTTTAAATCAGTTCATTTGAATAAAATCTGAATAATAAGAATAATCAATAAGGTCTTGATTAGAATTTAAGAAATAAATAAGATGTTACAAACACAACAAAATGGGGGCCTGGTTAGCTCAGCGAGAATTGACGCTGATTACCACCCCTGAAGTCCCGGGTTTGAATCCAGGGCATGCTGAGTGACACCAGCAACTAAAGCAACCAAATTGGCCCGGTTGCTTGGGAGTCACATATCCGCCTCGGGGTCACAATTAGTGGTTCTCGCTCTCAATGGGGCGTGTGGTAAGTTGTGCGTGGATCGCGGCATGAGCCTCCACATGATGGGAGACTCTGCGGTGTCATGTACAGAGAAAAATACATTTTTTATTTTATTTTTAAACACAAACCAGGAATTCATTTTGGGGAACATTTTAAAATTCAATTGCATTTTTTGGTGACTTTTAGTGGCATTTTTGGAGCCCTGGTAAGTTTCAGACCCTTCCAGGCATAAGACAGAAAGCCTTGTATAAATTATGTCCAGGAGCATTTCCATTGTCTTTAAAGAATTATGCTGTAATCACATGTCGAAATTGCAGTAATTACAGGACTGCCACTCTGACATTCTACTCAAAAATGTTTACGTCCTGTGACCTCAGAAGTTATTAGTTTCTATGGCAACACTCGTAATGCCAAAATAGCTTTGTTGTTGATAACAGTAAAATATGAATCACTACATCAATTAATCTCTTTATGTTGTTGCAAAATAACTAAGAACAAAGCATGTGCTCCAGGAAACTCTGGCAAATAAAATGGCATATGAAACATGTGAAATATGTGCCGCTGCCATTTTAGTTTATTTACATGACACCTTGCTGTCAAGTTGGAGCTTTCATAGAATTCAGAGTTTAAAACTTGTAATTACGAGTTCTATTTTTACAACTTGGTTTTTTGTAAACCAAAAATTCTAACATGACTAGAATGCACCATTATTTTGTAAGCTTACCTGGAGCCCCTAAGCCCATGGCAGTGATCAGGTGACCTTTGACCTCCATAGAATGTATTTCAGGAAGTCCTGTGAATTCAAAACTCAGCTCCTGCAGACAAAGAACAATGCAGATCTAATTAATATGTTACAATTTGAGTTACAATTTAATAAGCTTAATTTGAGAACCTCCAATCACCTTGTAGTTTGAGTCATGGAAGGCATGTCATCCAATGCTATGGCTCAGACTGATTGATGTCTAAATGTGTCGCAGTGCCCTGAGGGGGAAGCCACTGTGCGGCTTCTCAATTTACTGCTTACTGCCTTAGTAGGAAAAAAGGACAAAAATACAAAATTGGTGTTTTATACCTAAATAAATCAAGATTTTACATTGGATTTTACATCTGCCCTCATAGCAGCATAAAAAATAAATTTAAAAAACATCAAATGTGGAATAATTTATACACCGAAAGTGGGCCATGTCTGTGATTGGTTGCAATGTTCAAACTGTTTGTAAACAGAAACCAAAATGGAATGCTGTAATTGAACATTTTTATGATTAGTTAATTGTAGCAGCTGTAATTTTAATCTTGATAATTTATTTGATTCACTGTGCAGCCCCAATACCTATAACTTCAATATGTTCATGAAATGTATTCATTTTGAACTCTTCTAAATGTTGGTTTATATGAACTTATTGGATTATTTGTGCCTTACAATACAATTTATAGACATAAGCAGTGCAGAACACGTATTTAATATAAAGAGGCAAATGGTGGCGTCACAATAAATGAAAAAAGATGGTGATGGTTTCCTTGCTTGAGTGCCTGCTGTGCCACTAACTCATTTATTAAACAATTACATTGCATCTTACTTTCTGTGAGTTACGTAAACTGAGGGTAACAAGAGCAAGATTGTGAAAGTGAGAGCCCATATCAGGTCACAGTGGCAACCATGTTCACCAAACAAGATTACGGCCTGGTGGAAAAAACTGCCCAGTTTCAATCTGGGGTAAATACTAGAAGGTTAACCATGATTTGATTGTCATTATTTAGTAGATCATATTCAAATGAGTGTTCAAAAAATATTTATTTTAATATATAATTAAACAAATATGATATGAATAACCACTGGCGTAGAATTGGGGAGACGTGGGGCACACACTACCCCAACCCCCCCCAATGCTTTGAAGGGGTGATTTGATGAGATATATATATTATTTTTTTTATATATATATTTAAATCTAACTATGTATAATTATTTCATCATTACATATTGAATTATTGTTACATGAGGGGCTTTCTCAGCATATATTTGTATATGCAATTAATTAATCGGGACACCATGTAATTAACTAGATTAAGAATTTTTATCGATTGACAGCCCTAATATAAATCTATAATATAAGAGTTTTTTGTAAGATTTTCTTTTCTGTACAAATTCACCGCATTCAACAATAAATGTCAATTTTTGTAATGATCGGACTTTAAATTGCCTGCTGTAAGCAATGTTTCCATTATTATGCATACTTTTATTTGTAAGGTGTTGTGGACAGTATTTAGAGTCTGTTGCCGATTATATATGTTGGGGTGTCTAACAGAACAACGGATTGCTTTAATAAACTGATGCAGAACAAAAAATACCTTGAACTACTACCATGTTGCACACCCACAATAATATTACAGTTACACAGTTTTTAAGCACTCTAAGCACATCACTGAGCTTGGGATGAGCATAAGAGTTGTGCCCTAGATTGGAGCATCTCTACCTCTTTTATTTATTTATCAGTTTCGGGAATACGTGGATGATAAGGGCATCCCTTATCATCCACGTATCCCCCAGAAATACATCCACTTAGATGTTTAGACAACTGTTATATGATATACATTTGCTGTCAAAAACACACACCCCTACATTGAATATACTTTTGAGTTATCTGTGCATTCATTTGAACTGTTATTATGCATTGTGTAATGTGTTGTAATGAAACATTATTTACACTTTACCCAAACCAACCCCCCCCCAAAACCCACATTTGGTCCCCCTTAAAGTCTAAACCAAATCAACGCCATTGTGAATAACGCATACTTGTGCCTTTCACCCAACAATTTCACCCACCACATCAAGACAACAGGCGGACAGTTAATCAAATTGTGTTAGCTAGTCTAAAATTCATTTCCTAACAGGAATTACCCACAATTAATGGGATATTCAGGGTTCAATAAAAGTTTAGCTTATAGTCAACAGCATTTGTGGCATAATGTTGATAACCACAAAAAAAAAAAAATAAATAAATATATATAAAAAAAAATATATATATATATATATATATATATATACACACAAAACACAATTTTTTTTACAAATACCATTTTTTTTTAATCTAAATCATGGTTACAGTGAGGCACTTGCAATGAAAGTCAATGGGGTCAGTTATTGGAGGGTTTTAAATGCAGCAATGTGAAGCTTGTAATTTTATAAAACCACTTACATTCATTCATATGTTAAAACTTGTGTATTATTTAAGCTTTAAAGTTGTTTAAATCATAGTTTTACAGTCATTTTAGGATTTTACGGTATTATATCATCGTGGCAACGAATTGAATATGATATTGTTTTACATGGAAAAGGTTAGCAAGTGATTTTATTACTCTAAAATCGTGCTAACATTCATAATGTTTACATCTTTTGGTTATACTTTTAAAACAATGAGTATTTTAACCTTTACAGATTGGCCCCATTGCAAGTGCCTCACTGTAACCCAGAATTATTTGTGCTTTTATTTATTTATTTATTTATTTTTAAGAAAAGAAGAGACAAGCCACAATTCATTTAATCGAATTTATGCCACAAATGCTGTTTATTGGGCTTAACTTGTATTGAACCAGGAATGTTCTTTTGAGAATGGTTCATGATTAACTTTTATTTAAATAAATAAATACTTATTATCTAAATTCTGAGCATTTACTAATTAAAACATTTAACTCACATACTGACACATCTTCAAAAATACTGTGAATCTATCTGTTGTACTTTAACAAAAAAGACATAGATACACACACATATACAGTGAGGAAAATAAGTATTTGAACACCCTGCTATTTTGCAAGTTCTCCCACTTGGAAATCATGGAGGGGTCTTAAATTGTCATCGTAGGTGCATGTCCACTGTGAGAGACATAATCTAAAAAAAAAAATCCAGAAATCACAATATATGATTTTTTTACTATTTATTTGTATGATACAGCTGCAAATAAGTATTTGAACACCTGTCTATCAGCTAGAATTCTGACCCTCAAAGACCTGTTAGTCTACCTTTAAAATGTCCATCTCCACTCCATTTATTATCCTTATTTATTATAATTAGATGCACCTGTTTGAGGTCGTTAGATGCAAAAAGACACCTGTCCACCCCATACAATCAGTAAGAATCCAACTACTAACATGGCCAAGACCAAAGAGCTGTCCAAAGACACTAGAGACAAAATTGTACACCTCCACAAGGCTGGAAAGGGCTACGGGGAAATTGCCAAGCAGCTTGGTGAAAAAAGGTCCACTGTTGGAGCAATCATTAGAAAATGGAAGAAGCTAAACATGACTGTCAATCTCCCTCGGACTGGGGCTCCATGCAAGATCTCACCTCGTGGGGTTTCAATGATCCTAAGAAAGGTGAGAAATCAGCCCAGAACTACACGGGAGGAGCTGGTTAATGACCTGAAAAGAGCTGGGACCACCGCTTCCAAGGTTACTGTTGGTAATACACTAAGACGTCATGGTTTGAAATCATGCATGGCACGGAAGGTTCCCCTGCTTAAACCAGCACATGTCAAGGCCCGTCTTAAGTTTGCCAATGACCATTTGGATGATCCAGAGGAGTCATGGGAGAAAGTCATGTGGTCAGATGAGACCAAAATAGAACTTTTTGGTCATAATTCCACTAACCGTGTTTGGAGGTAGAAGAATGATGAGTACCATCCCAAGAACACCATCCCTACTGTGAAGCATGGGGGTGGTAGCATCATGCTTTGGGTGTGTTTTTCTGTACATGGGACAGGGCGACTGCACTGTATTAAGGAGAGGATGACTGGGGCCATGTATTGCGAGATTTTGGGGAACAACCTCCTTCCCTCAGTTAGAGCATTGAAGATGGGTCGAGGCTGGGTCTTCCAGCATGACAATGACCCGAAGCACACAGCCAGGATAACCAAGGAGTGGCTCTGTAAGAAGCATATCAAGGTTCTGGCATGGCCTAGCCAGTCTCCAGACCTAAACCCAATAGAGAATCTTTGGAGGGAGCTCAAACTCTGTGTTTCTCAGCGACAGCCCAGAAACCTGACTGATCTAGAGAAGATCTGTGTGGAGGAGTGGGCCAAAATCCCTCCTGCAGTGTGTGCAAACCTGGTGAAAAACTACAGGAAACGTTTGACCTCTGTAATTGCAAACAAAGGCTACTGTACCAAATATTAACATTGATTTTCTCAGGTGTTCAAATACTTATTTGCAGCTGTATCATACAAATAAATAGTTAAAAAAATCATAAATTGTGATTTCTGGATTTTATTTTTTAGATTATGTCTCTCACAGTGGACATGCACCTACGATGACAATTTTAGACCCCTCCATGATTTCTAAGTGGGAGAACTTGCAAAATAGCAGGGTGTTCAAATACTTATTTTCCTCACTGTATATATATATATTTAAATGAGCAAAACTGTTCATGAATGACACTTTATGTTCCACTTCATGACTAGAGAAATGTGACAGAGCAAGCAGAATGTGTTTTTGTTTGCAAGGAAGTGACAGGGTCATGTGGTACGATGGTTGGCTGGGAATGCGACCAACATCAAAATTAAGGATATCACCACCATGTGCAGCGTAAACAGACAACAGTGAATAACAACAGTGAAGCGGGGTAAAAACAAATGAGGTAACATATTCAGCATTTCTGTCCACCTGAGATCAAAATTTCAAAACAACAAGCTTTCAAAATTCATACAATTCTATGGGAGCAATTGAACAAATGGATTCTACAAAAAATGATGTGCACATCTGGTGGACATATGCTAACAGATATCACACACCTCAGCTTACTAGTACAGGCCTGGCACTTGAGAGGGGAGGATAAATGCTCAGAGATCAAAACCTGACTGAGAGAGTAAAATGAGAAAAATATAAACCAAGGGGTTTATAGGAATCTGATGATAAAGCACCCATGTGAAAGAGATAAAGAGTGAGAAAGGTTAAAGAGAGAGAGAGGCAAAACATACTGATCTAAGCATCTAAAAAGCGCAGTGAGCATATGGCTAAATTCGGAATGGCTTACTATTTGTACTATTTTTGTCTATATATATATATATGTTTATATATACAAAATTCCATAGAATTGTATTGAGTTATCTTTATCAAACTAAAATATACAGTACATGAACATTTTTTGTAAGTTTATCAAATTAACTTGGTTACAAATTACACAACTTGATGGAATTTTGTTATGAAATTGAAATGCATAAATTAAAAAAATAGGCTAAAATACTTTTTGTAGACAGACAGACAGATAGACAGACAAATGGATAGATAGATAGATAGATAGATAGATAGATAGATAGATAGATAGATAGATAGATAGATAGATAGATAGATAGATGGATGGATGACAGACAGACAGACAGATGCATGGATGATAGATAGACAGATAGATAGATAGATAGAAGGACAGAGAAATGGATAGACACATAGATAGATAGATAGATAGATAGATAGATAGATAGATAGATAGATAGATAGATAGATAGAAAGAAGGACAGAGAAATGGATAGACACATAGATAGATAGATAGATAGATAGATAGATAGATAGATAGATAGATAGATAGATAGATAGATAGATGGATACACAGATAGATGGACAGAGAAATGGATAGACAGATAGATAGATAGACAGACAGATATATAGATAGACAGACAGACAGACAAATAGACGGATGGACAGATAGAAACAGATACAAATAATAAAATGCAACAAAGCATATAATCAGGCAGCGAAAGCATAAAATAACTGTATCTTTTTTTGTTTATGGTCCACCATATTTTACGTTTTTTTAAGGCACAAAATGGAAGAATAAAAAAAGAAGAAAAGTTGAAATAATGCCAACACTATACAAATCTACACTATGTTGGCTGTGTTAGGCAGGTAAATCACAGTTATGCTGTTGTTTATGCATTCACAAAACTCCATCACAATATTTCTTCCTTACTCAGCCTATCAATCTTAATAATTCTGCACATTGTGAGGTCCATGTAGCTCATGGTAGGCTAAAATGAATAGTTAAATGCTAGATTTGGAGGACATTGTTTTGTAAAATAATCAATTACGGTACCGTTTTGGGTCAACACTTGATGTCAAATGTAAAATCTAGATTGCAAAACCAGTTAAGAACCACTGTCTAAGCCTTTCATTAATTTCACCCATCCTAGTACCATATTTATGGTCGCAAATTCTCATACCACTTATTATGTTTATGAAATGGTCTCAAACACATGCATATTCTCACTTAATGTCCATTCTTTTGACGGTCTACTGACAGCAGTAGCAGGTGAGAGGTGTACACACCTGCGTCTCCAGTACATTTCAGCAAAGTCTATTCCTTTCTGGACTTCCATCAATTCCAAACTAACACACACAAAAAATATTCTTAACAGTGCACTTACTAAATCAGTTTAAACTGAGAAGAGAAGCGAGATGTACTAATACACGATACGCTATTATTGGCATAGGTTTTCATTGTATAGATTGTTATCAACAACAACAAGTGCACTTGTAAGTCAAGAAAACAACTTTCTCTTTCTTTCTTTCAAACTCAATAACCGTTTGAAAGCAAATGTGATGTTCTTGAGCCAAAGTTGTAATAAGTGACACGCTCGAGCTGATAAGAATACGTTCAGCCGTTCAAGGACTTACCTCGACCAAATTAATAAATTGCAGAGAAGTTAATCACACAAGAGACAGTGAAACAGTTTTGTGTACGATGACAAATGTTAATCGCGTGTCTTCTGTTCCAGACGTCGCAGCTTCTGCAATAATATTCAAGCCCTCGGGCAAAAAGGACGGAACTATCTACGTGCGCTAACGGGGGTGAGCCACTCTCATTAAAAACTAATAAAACATTACACATTCACACTTCAAAATAAACTATAAAATAGTATTATCTTTCCAGAAAATTCGATTTAAGTAAAGCCGTATTCATGACAGAAATTGGCGAAATATACGTCCATCTTTTCGCCGCAGCTGCATATTTCAATGGTTTCGTCTAAAAAACGGACAGGTGAGGCTGAAGTGTCCGTAACTGCCATGGTTACTGACTTGGAATGTTCCCGGGTTAATACAAGTTAATCTTAAGCGATAGCATTTGAGGTATAATGTTGATCACCACAAAAAAAATAATTTCGATTTGTTCCTCGTTTATTTAATAAAATAAATAAATCGCTGTTCCTGTGAGACACTTACAATAGAAGTGAATGGGGCCAGTCCAAAACATTAAACTACACACTGTTTCATAAGTATATCCATAAGATATAACAATTAAACACATTTTGTGAGATTTTTAATGGCATTACAACGTTTACCATTTAACAATGTTTACCGCATTCCATCGCTGTGACATCAAATGTTGTAATATTGGAAATAACTAGGCTGCAATCTTCAGATTAATACTTGTTTTTATCATACTTAAATCATCTTAACATGTATAATTTTTGCACTCTAATAGAAAATACATGGTGGTTTTTTCTTCTCCCCAATGCGCTCTTAAGTCCTCGTGGTGGCGTAGTGACTTGTCTCAATCCGGGTGGCAGAGGACGAATCTCAGTTGCCTTCGCGTCTGAGACGTCAATCCACTCATCTTATCACTTGGCTTGTTTAGCGCATTACCAGGGAGACATATCGCATGTGAAGGCTTCATAATATTCTCCGCGGAATCCAGGCACAACTCACCACCCGCCCCAATGAGAGCGAGTACCATATTATAGCGGCCACTAGGAGGTTACCCAATGTGACACTACCCTCCCTAGCAACCAGACCAATTTGGTTGCTTTGGAGACCTGGCTGGAGTCACTCAGCCCTCCCTGGATTCAAACTCGTGACTCCAGGTGTGGTAGTCAGCGTCTTTACTCTCTGAGCTCCCAGGCACCCGAAAATGTGTTTTTAAATTGAATTGATACAACTGACAAGTATTTTAGAGAGCATTGCGAAATAAAATGTCCTTCATAGAAAATTTGAAACCCTTTTGTTTTTAAGTCACCAGCCATTTGGTCAAACCAACTTCAAGTGTCAGCAGTGTTTACTTTGCATGTCACTGACCTCTTCATTCAACATTCCTTAAACTTTCTTTAAAGGGATAGTTCACCCAAAAATGAAAATGCTCTCATCATTTACTCACCCTCATGACATCCCAGATGTGTATGGCTTTCCTTCTTCTCCAATACACAAAACAAGATTTTTAGAAGCATATCTCAGCTCTGTGGGTCCTCTGAAGTGCAGAAAGGCAGCATAAAATAATCTACAAGACTCTGGTAGTTAAATCCATGTCTTCTGAAGTGATATGATAGGTGTGGGTGAGAAACAGCTAAATATTTAAGTCTTTTTTACTATAAATCTCCACATTCACATTCTTTTTTTTGTTTTGGATTGACTTGGATATTGATCTGTTTCTCACCCACACCTATCATATCACTTCTGAAGATATGAATTTAACTTCTAGAGTTGTATGGATTACCTTTATGCTGCCTTTATGTGCTTTTTGGAGCTTAAACATTTCGGCCACCATTCTCTTGCACTAAATATACCAACAAAGCTGAGATATTTTCCTCAAAATCTTTTATTGTGTTCTGCAGAAGAAAGAAAGCCATATATATAAGCGATCGCATGAGGGTGAGTAAATGATCAGAGAATTTTAATTTTTGGGTGAACTATTCCTTTTTGGAATATATTATATTTTGGAAGAACATCTGTAAACCCACAGCAGAGGATTATTTTGTTATACAAATGAATTAAGGTATACAACTATCAAGCATTAGTTTATTTGATTATGTTGATTTGATTCTGATTTCATTTGGAGAAATCATCAAGTGTAAAATAACAACAATAGAACTATCCATTTCTAATCCCACATCCTTTGACCAATGATTTTCCAAGACTTTTCCATGATTTTTCCAGTTGCTCGTCATTTTTTTTTTTTTTAATTGTACATTTACATTTACAAAGAGCAATTTACACCCAATGGAATATTTTAGTGCTGAACATAATAACTATACAAATGTATATTCTCTATAAAATATTTCCATGACTTTTCCATCACTATCAAATTTTAAAATACCCTTGATATTTCCAGGTTTCCATGAGTCTAAATACAAATATTAAAATAAAGCAATTTTCTTCAAGAGACATTTAAAGAAAGTATTAAACAAACTGTCAAGCACAAAAAAAAACCTTTCCACTAGTTTTCTGCAATGTTTCTACACTGCATGCCTACTGCTTCTCGCTCTTTTCCTGCCAAGTCAATTTCCGCAAAAACAAAATGCTACAAGAGTTCAACTACATGAGCAAGTTGATATGAACCAACACTGAACATGCAACCTAGAAATGTATGACACACTTTTCCTGCAACTGACAGCATGGTGAATTGCATGGTGAATTGGGATAGCAGAGGGATCTAACGCTATTTGAGACCATGAGACCTTATTGCAGAAATTGGAGGGATTAGCGCTTGGGGCAGAAGTGGTTTCTCAAAGCAGACAAAGGCAATTCCAAGGACTTGTCATGACCCGTCTTTCATTTGCACTGCCCTGTTATAGCAAATCACACAAAGAATCTGAGGATTACTGCTTGGAGATTACTTGCCTTCTCTCTCTCTCTCAATTACATCACTTATTAGTTGAAAATACAACAGAGATGGAATGAAGAATATTTCTGGATCGCTGACAAAATTATTTGATCCTTGTGTAATTGGTCATGCTGTGGGGGTAATCACGCACTTTGTATGAAAACAAAAAAGAGTTAAAGACTTAAACACAGGGTGTAAATGGACATTGACTGTTAATTATCTACAAAGCAAAGCATTATTATTATCATTATTATTTATGCACTGAACAAGAATGATACCAGATATCAATCCTGAATACAAATACCTTAATTTTCCAAAGGTTTTACATTTCCCCCCTCATTTAACAGCAACTATATACAATATAACTTATGGAGCTAACATATTATAAGACTTAAAGATGACATCTTACATCAAAATCAGGCTGAATTTTTAAAGACAAATTAAGTTTTTCCATCACATATATATTGTGTATTATATCCATTCTTCAGCAGTGGGCGGCTCTGGCTTCAGCCATTTCCTTGTGATTGTTTTATTACTGGCTGCCAGAAGAATCAACATCAGTTTCTTATCGTTTTCATCCCACCCCTCAAATGAAATCTTAGGGAATTGCCACCCCAAAGATAGTTTCCAAATTCATCTTAATCTCTTTCCAGTAGGGAAGAAGCCTTTGGCACTCCCAAAAATATGGTGGTGATTAGCTTCACTTTCCCCACATGATCATCCAGCAGCCAACACCTAACCCCTGGTGTCTTTTCTGAGAGGAGTAGTAAAAAAAATCATATAAAGTTTTCCAGCACAATTCTCTCCACATTGCTGAATTTCCATGGTAATTTACAAATAATACCCCAATCCTCCCTAGAGATAATAAGGTTCCCTTCTTTTTCCCATTTCTCTTTAACATACAATGTATTTTCCGGATTACCTTGGAGAAACCTGTCATATAATTTTGAAATCACCTTAATACATGGGTGAGATGTACATTTTGGTAAGAACAACTTTATTATTCCTACCTTGGTTGATTCCAATATTTCGGTCGATATAATGTCTTACTTTGAGATGGTTCACACAAAAGCATTTACTCAAGTTTATGTTTATCGAAACACGTATGACTTGGTGGAACACAAAAAATAGTTATTTATACCAGAATGTCCAAGCTGCTCTTTTCCATACAGTGAAAGCGAATGGTGACTACAGCTGTCGAGCTAGATTTTCAAGGCGAGATCTTTTGTGAAAACTGACTTACATTTCAGCCTGTTTCCTCACACTTTGCAAATCTACAGCTTTAGAGGACTTGGAAAATATCATTCAATTCATAAGGACACTTTTACGCTGTTTTAATAGTGCTTTTTTGTTCTTTTTGGAGCTTGACAGTGACTGGTCACCATCCACTTTCATTGTACGAAAAAGAGGAGCTAAGACATTCTGCTGAACTTCTCCTTTGGTGTCCCACGGGACGGTGGTGCAATGCTGCAATGCTGATATTTTTTTCACTCAATTATCTTTTCTCATAATAACGAGATAATATGTCGTAAAAACAAAATAATATAAACAAAATATAAAACAAAACATAAATATAGAGCACAAATGTTACATTTAATTGCATTCTGAATTTTGCTTAAATACTTGATATGCTACTGCTGGTATTTTGTTATTACATAACTTACTCGTTAGTACGACAAAAGATGTTGTTTTTACGAGATACTATCTCATTACAGGGTTGGAATGAAATAAGAGTGAATAAATAATGAGCACAAATGGATAAACATCATTGATCATGGCTTAATTTGTATTCCTTCATGATTGATCCATGTAACCCTATATCAGTCATTTGTAAATACAGTTGCCAATAGTAATCTCAAAGTCCATCAGTTAAGGGCGAAACCAAATAAAAACACACTGTACCAGGTTAAATGAAATACAACTCCTTCCTTTCCAGCTCAGTGCAAGTCTGACCAGCAGTGACCCTCCCTCCATACAGCTGATTCTCATAAACAACCAGCTGTTGCCCTTGCATCCTATGCTCTTCTTTGCTTTGATCTCTGCAGATTAGGTTACAGGGGTCAAACAACACCCACGTTGTTTAAACACTCTTAGCCGTTACAGAATCAAGGACCTGCTTTCTTAAACATTTTATGTTTAGTGTTATCAGGTATTCTATTAATTCAGTGGGTAACTCTTCATACATGCAACCTGTTGAAAGCCTACAAGCAGCCTGCAAATTTTTCAAGCAAAATTCAAGTATTTTATGGAATAATTTAGTTTCAATACAAGTTAAGCTCAATCGACTGCATGTTGATTACCACATTAAATCTATTCGACTCGTCCCTTTTATAAAAGCACTTACATTAATTCTTCTGTTAAAACTTGTGTATTATTTGAGCTGTACATTTGGTTAAATTGTCGTCTTTATGGACGTTTTAGTGTCACGTTGACATGCAACAAAGTTGTAAAATTGACGATAACTTGATAGAAAAGTTAAGTGATTTTATCACACTAAAAATCATGTTAACGTGCATATTGTTTACGTCTTGTGGCTATACTTTTGAAACACTGAGTTGTTTTACGTTTACTGATTGGCCCCATTCTCTTCCATTGTAAGTGCCTCAATGTAACCCAGAAGAATCCTGGTTTTCTAGAAAGTTTCGGAATATCAGGTCAAGTGTTAACTACAATCAAAGTGCAAACTTTGCCTTTTCAAACCAAACACAACATAATACTATTGCACTCTATATTTGTATGATAGCAAAAACGTGGTGGTTTCTCCACAAATGTAATTGTTATCATTAAAAGTAGTTAACAGCTGTGCTTTTAAGTCTGCAGAGACACTACTTTTTATTTGTTTAATTTAAAGGAATGTTCCGGCTTCAATACAAGTGAAGCTTAACTGAGAGCATTTGTGGCATTCTGTTGATTGCCACAAAAAGTTAACTTCAAATCGTCCATCATTTTCTTTAAAAAAAAATGTGTTTTTTACAGTGAGGCTCTTACAATGGAAGTGAATGGGGGCCAATTTTTCAATGTTAAAATACTCAATGTTTCAAAAGTGTAGACACAAAACATAAAGGATATGTGTATAAACATGATTTTAGTGTGACAAAATAGCTTACTAACCCAATTTTACAACTTTGTTACCATAAAGTTGTAATGTGACCAGACATCCCCGTTTTCCGTAGACAGTCCCGGTTTTTGGTTGTCTATCCCCGAATATGTTCTGTTTTTGACTGCTCGTTCAAAACAGCCCGCAAAGTGAAATAATCCATGGCAAGACTGATCATGCCAGTTTTATCAGAGCCCGTCTGAAGGGTAAGCCTACAAGGTTAGCATAGATTAGAGTAACGCGGCTGTCCCAATAACATGAGCAAAAAATTTGTAAAAACATGTCCATGTGAGATACAATATGAAATAACTGCTAGAAATCATAAGGTGAAATAGTAAGTTGTATTTCTAAGATATTAATATAAAATATACATATATATAAAAAAAAAAATACGAGGCATCTAAGGGGAGCAATATCCTTCAGAAATGAATTTAAGGCCCTGAAATAGTAATAGTGAAAATGGTTCATATAATTTTAGTTGTGATGCTGAGGTAAATGGTAGTGAAGAGATCTGTTATTCGAAAATACATTTGAAAAAATCCTCTGCCAATTTGCCAGCTCGCAAGTTAGTACCGTCTTACTTTTAGCAAAGTGTCAGGTAAAGGTGAAGAATAGTGGAGAAGAGAAGGAATTTTAAAAGAGTGAAAGTGATGCATCCCTGTGCTGTGGAGTCAGTTGCAATAGTTCCTATATTCAATCAGTGTTTATAAATGTTTGATCAGTTCACTTTTATGCCACTATGTCATCTATACAGTATAGAAATTAATGAATTAATTAAACATAGAACAGAAGACAAAAATGATCAACTTGACCTCTGTGTATGAATTTCATTGAGGCATATTCAGTCATTCAGTCATATTGAGACTGATTTGAAACTACAAAAAAAATCGCAAATCGCAGCTTGTAATCCATGTTATTTCTGCATAAGTGATTGCAGAGCAGCTGCTTTCTTGTCCTCCCAAAGATGGAATTCCTTCCTACTTGTTTTCTTTACTACTGGATAAACAAAGACAAAACAGACAGTCAGCAACAAAGCTGACCACAGCTTGGCAACACTGTGGTAAATCCCTCTGAGAAAACATGTACATTTCACAACCTAGCTGGGGTGGAGACAGTGTTCTGGCACCTCAGACCTTGTCCTGGGGACAGACAGCATGGCAGTTGTGCAGATAACAGAGAGCCATTCGTTTGGACACTACCCTGTAGTGTAATTTGTGGTGTTGACTCAAGCCTTTATGCAAGCTTTTAGTTGTAATCGCTACATAATCACTTCATGTCACCTTCCAAAATACAGTGCAAGACAGTGCAAAACTCCAGGAGGCAAAAATATAACAAGCTAAGCATATGTCACCCTGAAATTCCCAGCATGAGTCTATTGTGCCTGCTAGTGTACACATGGCTACAACATCAAGCAACAATTGACTCAGTTTGAACTCTTTATTCCTTAGCGCTCAGGAGGGGGAGGAGCAGCTTCCAACAAGAGCGCTCTAGTGAAAACACACTCTTGACAGAGCTAGATGAAGCAAGAAATCTGTGCTTTGCGAAGAGTGACTCACAGTCTAAACATCCTCACAGTAAAAATAGTAGGACATGAGTGAGAGCACAACTCGAAAGCTGCATTTACAGAAGTGCAATTGATTTTGTGCCACGACAGGCAAAATGTGAATATTTCATATAAATGAATGGGCAAACAAAACGTACTGTGGCAATTCCGTGGTACAGGGATGTTATTAGTTTTTATATAGGCTACATTCTACGGTACTGAATGATTGCTGCTGCTGTTGCTATTTACAAAACGATTAAGAGATCACTGCAAAATTATCAGTTTCTCTGGATTTACTATTTATAGGTATGTGTTTGAATAAAATTATATATATTGAATTGTTTTATTCTATAAAGTACGGACAACATTTCTCCCAAATTCCAAATACAATTTTGTCATTTTGAGTATTTATTTGCAGAAAATGACATTTGGTCAAAATAAAAAGATGCAGTGTTTTCAGACCTCGAATAATGCAAAGAAAACAAGTTCATATTAATTTTTAAATAACACAATACTAATGTTTTAAATTGGGAAGAGTTCAGAAATCAATATTTGGTGGAATAACCCTGATTTTCAATCACAGATTTCATGTGTCTTGGCATGTTCTCTACCAGTCTTTCACATGGTTGTTGGGTGACTTTATGCCATTCATGGCCCAAAAATTTGGCTTTGTTTGATGGCTTGTGAACATCCATCTTCCTCTCGATCACAGTCCAAAGGTTTTCAATGGGGTTCAGGGGCTGGTTGCACCAGCTATACGTACTTTACAACTTAGCCTAGTTGTAGTGTAAATGGCACTAAGTCACAATTTACGCTTTACTAAATATTTGAGCGTTGCACCATTAAACTTAGGTAGGAAGTAACCCTACGCATAAACTAAATATTTACGGAAGCCTCCCACCAGGAGTAACGGTTGGAATAAAAAAGCAGACTGATATTTTATGACATCAATGAGCTCATGTTTTGCGTGACAGGCATCAATCATTTCGACATACAGTATGATGTTGACATTTACACTCTTTTACATTTACAAAAGAGAGGAAAAAAAAAAGACATTTAAGCGGCTCTTCAGCATGAAACCGATCTAATGGTGCCGTTTTCAGGGTGTGTGCTGTGTCAATTTTCAACAAAAAATATATACAGGATATTAAAATAAATAAATGTCTATTTTTCCAGCCTGTTGTATTAGTATTTATTTCACCCCTCATTTATTTTAGATACAATTATTGAATATTGTTATTTACATAAGATAAATAGCCTATATCATTAAAGAAATCATGTTTTATTATGTATCGTATTTCAATGGGAATATAATTTATTACAGTTACGTGAGCAAACAAGGTTTGAACATCAACCATAAAAAGATCCAGTTGTAACTCAGCGGTTGAGGCTCTGGGTTACTGACCGAAAGGTCGGGGGTTCAAGCCCCAGCACTGTCAAGATACCACTGTTGGGCCCTTGAGCAAGGCCCTTAACCCTATCTGCTCCAGGGGCGCTGTTTCATGGCTGACCCTGCGCTCTGACCCCAGCTTAGTTGGGATATGCAAAAACAACTGCATTTCTTTGGCTCTGTACCTGTACTCTGCACAATGACAATAAAGTTGAATCTTAATAAAATTTAAATTTACAGCTTTTTAACAGTTCCGTGTACAAATTTGAAGGCTTTTTATTGGATCAATACAAGTAAACATCGTATTATGTGACTACGCATTACTTTACAGAGAGCTTACGACCTACTAGTTAAGTCTTGCCTTAAGAACAGGTGGTTCAACCAAATTAAACACGGACTTAAGTTACAAACTAACTAGTAGTTACGAAGCCCTTAATGTGAACTTTACGTCCCAACTTACGTGAGACCTTACGCACAGCTGGTGCAACCCTACCCAGGTCTAGACATTGGGCTGGCCATGACAGGGTCTTGATCCGGTGGTCCTCCATCCACACCTTGATTGATCTGGCTGTGTGGCGTAGAGTATTGTCCTGCTGGAAAAACAATCATCAGAGTTGGGGAACATTGTCAGTGCAGAAGGAAACAAGTTTTCTTCCAGGATAACCTTGTACGTGGCTTGATTCATGCATTCTTCACAAAGATGAATCTGCCCGATTCCAGCCTTGCTGAAGTACCCCCAGATCATCACTGATCCTACACCTTGTCAGAGGATTGAGGCTTGTTTGAGACGAAGATCTGGTGTCTGGCACCCAATGTAAAATTTGGTGGAGGATCGTGATGATCTGGGGGTACTTCAGCAAGGCTGGAATTGGGCAGATTCCCTCTTTGTGAGGGACGCATGAATTGCATTACGCAGCCATTTGAAAGACTGATTTTCTGAACTCTTCCCAAGTTAAAACATTAGTATTGTGTTGTTTAAAAATGTATGTGAACTTGATTTCTTTGCATTATTCGAGGTCTGAAAACACTGCATCTTTGTTGTCATTTTGACCAGATGTCATTTTCTGCAAATAAATGCTCTAAATGACAATGTTTTTATTTGGAATTTGGGAGAAATATTGTCAGTACTTTATAGAATAAAACAAAAATATTCATTTTACTCGAACACATACCTATAAATAGTAAATCCAGAGAAACTGATCATTTTGCAGTGGACTTGTATATGGACTTGCAGTGGATATATATATATACTGTACTGTGCAAAGGTCTTAGACACATAAGGTGTTTCACAAAAGCTTTTGTCTTAAGATGGTTATAAATATCTTCAGCTTTAGTGTGTCAATAGGAAATATACATTTTAGACTCCCAAACATTACTTTTGCAAATAGAATAGAATAACAGGGAGCCCTGCCACAGATGTCATGTCCCCCACAAAGCCCCCCACTGAACATTGTGTCAGTCTGAGATTACATAAAGAGACAGAAGCAATTGAGAAAGCCTAAATAGAAGAACTGTGGTGAATTCTTAAAAAGCTTGGAACATCCTATCTACCAACAACCAAGACACAAACTGTGTCTGTTTCACACCGAATATGGATTTAGCTTTTTTATGTTTACTGGACATGTGTCATGTTTATGTGTTTTGTTCTTGTTTACATGTCTTTTATTTTTTAAATCTAGTTCCTGTTTTATGTCATGTGATTCCTGTTTCCCTCATGTGATCTTGTCATGTGTTTCCCCTGTTCATGTGTCTTGTTTTCATTGGTTCAGTGGTTGATTACTTTGTTATGAGTCTTGTCTTTTCATTGGTTTAAGTTAATTTAGTCTTGTTTATAGTGTAGTCTTGTGATTGGTTTTCTTGTTTACTTGTTAGCCATGTTCTTATATTTAAGCCCTCATGTTTGCCATTGTGTTTTGTCAGGGATTGTGAATGTAACTTTGTTGTCTATAGTCAAGTCGTTTATGTTTTGTTTACGTTTGTAGTCAGGGTTTATGGATATCACATTTGGAAATAAACTGCACTTGGGTTCATCACTTCACCATCGTCTCTTCGGCTGCCTGTTTCAAGCATCATTACAATATGGCATTAAGTGATAAATGAAAACTATTTATATTATTGTTTTTGAAGACATCCTCAGTATGCCTAAAACTTTTGCACAATATTGTATACATAAAATGGTAGTACCAAGGCAATTTATGGTCAGCATATTTAGAGCTAAAATAATATTAAAAGTATTGAATCTACTATTTGAATGACTTCTAGACATGTGACAATTAACTACATTTATTTTTGTGGCATATTATATGAATTTGTATTTTTAAACAGCAGATTGTTTTTCATGTCGCAATGGACCATTTTTGGGGGAAAAAAGTGAAATTTGGTCAAAATGTTTTTTTTTGTAAATAAATTTATATGCTTTTGGAGCCTGCACTGATGTTATAAGGAAATGTTATTTTAATATGCACATGCAAGAGAAGTGTCCCTCTTATGTTTTCACTTGCCATTTTAATGTCTTAATTTAATGTATGCTTAACACTCCAATTCTGTAAAATAATTTTGGATAATTATTTGGAATAGTTGAAGGCCATTTTCATAAAAACATGGTTTTATTACAGCCATCCTTATGATTACATCTCGGCAACGGTTTGGGATAAACCTAAAAAAATCATATCAAGAAAACCAAGACCTTTATACTATCAAAATGTGATTCTGGGTCAATGCGACTCAAAATTATGGAGCAGGTCAAAATAATCCGAAAAATTATATTTATAATATTCATAAATTAAATAAACAATATTACAGGTTCAAATGATCAGATTAAGAAGAAATTTGGAACTCCAAACTCTCCCAAATTTAGATCTCAAATTCATATCAGAATAGTCAAACTTAGCATTTTTGTCCAATAACAGAGCTACCAGAATTCTGTGGCACGGACCGATGTAGCTAACATAAACTAGGCTAACAAGACGAAGTTAATATGAACCACAATGAACAAAACTTTTACAGCATTTATTAATCTTTGCTAATGTTAATTTCTTATACTGTACTTACACATTTTAACATTAAAAGTTGTAACATTAGTTAATGCATTATGAAATAACAATGACCAGTTAAATCTATACATTCCTATATCGGACCGCACCAGAGAACTTGGTAGCTCTGAGATCGGACAAAATGCTACGTTTGACTATTCTGATAATTTCTGTGGAATACGTCAATTTTACCTTTGGCCCAGTTTGTTTCCGATCTGAATTTCTTCTTAATCTGAACATTTCAACATGTAATTTTAAATCTGAATACATACAGCTAATTCCAACTCTAAAAATTAGCTGATTATAATCCACATCTATCAAATATGCCACAATAAATGTATTTTTTCAATTGTCACATTAACTAGAAATTTACCAAATTCAGATTCATATATACTTTAGTCATTCTAGCTCCAAATTGTCAATAAAAGCCTACATAAAACTGGATTAACAAGCACATGAAATACTGATAAATCTGATCATATATTTACAATTATTAGTGAAGTAATAAGTGAAAACTATTAGAATGCTGTCACATGATTCCTTATTTATGATACCATTACACCAAGGCCTGCTGAGAATTTCCTCAGATGTTACGCATTGCTTGCACAGCGTATCCTTAAAGGGTAACTAAACCCCTGCTCAGAGTCTGACTCCACCCACTAGCAATATTTGAAAAATGCTCGAAAAGTGGGCAGACCCCAGCGGGGATAGAGGGACGGACCGAGGGCGGGCTGAGCGGGGGGGGGGGGGGCGTGCACCTGAGACCCGTAGTGACGGATTAATTGACAGCTGCTGTCAGACTCTAAAATGGAGAGTGACTGGAGTGACGCAAGTAGCTTTGCCACGGAGCGGTCTTTTGAAGTCGAGGACCTTTCTCCCCCACCTTCACCTGAAGTGGAGGAGGGTGAATTGTCTGTGGACACAGGGCCGGAGCCATATCAATTCGAGCCGCTGGCTCAAACTGCGGTTTTAACTCCCTGTTGAGCATCCGAGTGCGCATTCACCTTCACTTGCGTGCAGGAAAAACAAACGAAACGCTGTTCAGTGATGTTTATCCTTTTAGCAGGATTTTTATTTAGCAAGCTTCACTTGAACATAACATCAGTTAGCTGTTCTCTCAACTTAGAAGAATGTGACGAAAAGCGTAACGTCATCATGTACAAAACCATATACCTCCAAATAAAAATATACAGGTAGTCAATACCGTAATACAATGTATAAGGGTGCAATACGTTTAACACTCCCGCATCGCGAACGCGCATTTGTCGACCCCAGAGGATTAACTTTAGCCTAACCATAAATTGTGATTCAAATATATATGATCACTCACATCAAGACGCCGCTGAGGTGGTGGAGTCCACGCAGGAGGAGCAGCGTTTGGCACTGCGTCGCTTTTCAGCGCGAGCTGTTTGGAGAAGCCCATTTCCACCTCCATTGCGTTGGAGAAGCAATCCCGCATAAAATGCAGTTTGCACACTCCTCCAGCTCTAGGCGGGAACTCGCGGTCTTCCAGAATAAGGACGTGCAACCCCTGGCGCCTAATTTCCAAGTCTGCTGGAAAGCTATACAGTCCAGCAGTGCTGTTGCAACCAGAAACACTACACCTATGTACCATCCTGACCACTGTACTAAATACAGATAATCTACGCTAACTTGAAGCTATCCTAACTGACGCAATACTATGCTACTAACTAACTATGCTTCTAACAATACTACACTACACAATACAATACTACAATGGTTGTTGACTTTAGGAGAGCACAAGGTGAACACACTCCGCTGAACATCGACGGCTCCTCTGTGGAGATCGTCAAGAGCACCAAATTTCTTGGTGTTCACCTGGCGGAGAACCTCACCTGGTCCCTCAACACCAGCTCTATCACCAAGAAAGCCCAGCAGCGTCTCTACTTTCTTCGAAGGCTGAGGAAAGCACATCTCCCAACCCCCATCCTCACTACATTCTATAGAGGGACTATTGAGAGCATCCTGAGCAGCTGCATCACTGCCTGGTTTGGGACTTGCACCGTTTCGGACCGCAAAGCCCTGCAGAGGATAGTGAGGACAGCTGAGAAGATCATTGGGGTCTCTCTTCCCTCCATCAAAGAAATTTACAAAAAACACTGTATCCGCAAAGCAACCAGCATTGTGGACGACCCCACACACCCCTCACACAAACTCTTTACCCTCCTCCCGTCTGGCAAGAGGTACCGAAGCATTCGGGCCCTCACGGCCAGACTGTGTAACAGCTTCTTCCCCAAGCCATCAGACTTCTCAATACTCAGAGACTGGTTTGACACACATGTGTCCTGAGTTGCACTTTAATAACTGTCACTTTATAACTGTCTGCTACCTCAATAACTGCTATGTGCATAGAACATTATCTCATAGTATGTTATGTTTACATTTTTAGAAACTGTCATCTTTTTGCACTACTGAGTACTGGTCGGCGCTGCACTGTCTATTGTCCTGTTCATTGTCAGTAATTTGTTGTACTGTCCCGTACTTTTTGCACATGTTTGCACGTGCACTTTATATAGGTAGTTTATATAGGTATTTTATTTCGTTGTGTAGTCTCATGTGGTCCTATGTTGGTCCTTTGTTGTTTTTATGTAGCACCATGGTCCTGGAGGAACGTTGTCTCATTTTGCTGTGTACTGTACTAACTGTATATGGTTGAAACGACAATAAAAACCACTTGACTTGACTTGACTTGACTAACAAATATGCTAATTAACTACCTAGGCTACACGAAATAATCTAAATAACTATATAAATGCTATGCTAAATAGATGCTAAAATACTCGCAATTCCAACTCCTGACTCGCTACAGTGGTTTTGACGAAACGAGATGGTTTTTATACTGCCATGGGCGTGGTAACTTGTACCAAGGGCGTGGTGAGCTGGAACCTGCTTACGTCAGCTGTCACCGCTTACGTCACGAAGTACCGCAAACAGCCAATAGGAAAATTCAACTGCAGTAGCCACCGTTCAACCTGAAGAGGGCAGCACTCAGACGTTTTTACACCATATATTGTAGAATTAAAACACTTTATACACAAATGTCAAAAAAATTACTTGAATCAATGACCAGTACTAATAAAGCCCCATTCTTACAGATCATTAACTAAAAAAAGTTGGTTTAGGGTTTAGTTACCCTTTAAATTAAAGGTGCACTCTGTATTTGTTATGTATGTCATCTTGGACTTACACTGACCACTAGTGGCGTGGATGCAGCATCATTCAAATGCACTATTGTTCTGTTACAGATGTCATTTTAGAAACTCACTATTCACAATCAGCTGTGATTAATGTAATCCATGAGTGGTTACTGAGATTAAGTATGAAGCATTCAGCTGGTTATGTGATACTAACATGGCAGCCCCCATTAGGGGACCCTCTCCTTGTACAATAAAACAGCTTTTATAAGGTTTCTGATATAACTAGGGTCCTCATCTCATGTGAGAGGTCAAGATTTTATACATATGTTTCAAAATTAAAATGTATTTCTTTAGGAGTAAAACTTTTTACTGATGAAAAAAATACTGAGTGCACCTTTAAGAAATGCTTAAACAGGTGGACTATCAACATCTCGACTCCATTAGCTTGTTTTCGCGGTTTTCTCAGACGATGCCTCATAACAGGTTGGCAATCAATAGAGTAATTAGTGGGTTAAGGAGATGAGCACACACACACATAAAACAAAAACAGAGGTAAAACCACAGGTTTGGCACACTTAAGGGGTTTTCCTTATGACAGTGACATATATGGGAAATTAAGAGCAAAAACATCTCTAAATATCCTATTGGAATTCACATTTCGAACTGCATCCTTAAGCCAGACTGACAACCTCACGTGGATGCAGGGTACAGGGTTATAAATCGGTACGGCTTATCCAAAAGAAGAAACATAAATGCACAATGACACATTTACTGTTAATCAATCCAGATTACATCTAAAGCGAAAGATCCGTTGCAATGCAACATATGCCACAAAAAAGATACGTAGATAGACGCACGCGCGTGCGACGCTTTCACCAGCCGAACTGCATGCTGCATGAATGAGACGTGCATAAAAACATGTGAAATTGCGTGATAAAATGACTACATGGTGGACGAACTGAGTGAACAATTTAACGCAAACCCAGCACATGAGGCACATCTGGTCTTCATGAGAGCATCTCTACATTGCATGGTTTCCTGTCGTCTAACAACCACATTTACATCAAGTGATATTTCATTTGTATTAATTACTGGCATGAAAATGTTGCTTGTTTGAGAAGCGTGATATATAAAAAATCGTGAGGAAAAACCAATGCACACGGACCTGCGATGCCAATTAAAATTCATCTGCGGTTCCCCTCAGTCACATCTTGCAGATGTCATCCTTCCCTTCATGCGAAACACATACAGGGTCCCTGCATCGCAATATTTGAGCATCCTCGCTCACATTTCTGTATTAATTCATCCCAGATCCGCACATTAAAGCGCTGTTAAACCAAGACTGGCAAACTGGGGGAAGAGCAACGCGCTACGCGCATCCAGTTGTCTGATTAACTCTTTCATTACACGACAGTTCTTACATATGGGATCATTTTGGTTGACTCGAACCACACAGATTTGTATTATTTTAAATGCTGTTTTTGGTATAGTGCATTGCAAGTCTGTTTGAAAGTCCTTCTTCCAATAAATACAATCTTTGTTGAGCCATATAATTAATATTGAAATACCAGGTTGATAAAAGTTGTAATAAAAACATATAAATGAAAAACAAGTAGCATTTCCATTTAAAGTTTAACTTTCGACAGTCCTAAATGGATAAGCTGTATGTGCCGGTGTCGTGCCAAGGTAGGCCTACTTACCCCTGAAATTAAGTGTATCCCCGGTCGCAGGAGCGCGCTCGCGTTCAGCAGAAGGTGGGTCATTGGTTTGACCAAGGTAAATGAAACTATAACACATGAATTGTTGAAGTTATAGTTTTACTATTGTTGTTTTATCAACGAGGTTTAGCATAGACCGCTATCACGTGGCCCATCTATCAAAATTAATTATTATCTGTAGTCTAACGATCGAACTTCATTGAACTGAATTGATCGATTCTCACGAGAATGTCTAAAGTTACTGAAAAACCAAGACGAATTTCACTCATAAAGCAAACAGCCTGTGGATATTAAATTGTTCTGAATCCCCACTCCTCCTTCCATGGTGAATTATTATCAAAATTATTTAATAATGCATTGCACTTAAATAGTAGGCTGGTCAATGTCATACACAAAAATCGATTGTACAGATGATGGCCTATCTTCAAGTGTTTTATTTTTTTGAATACTAATGTCTAATAACATTATGTCTAATAACAGCAGTGAATATGGACACATTTCTCGTTTCCTGACAAAAGATATAGTGGGATACAGATTTTTTCAGACCGTATTTTCGACCTGCCAAAATATGTATCCCCCCTCCAAAATCTACAGATGATGGCCTATCATCAAGTGTTTTATTTTGTGAATACTTTACATCATGTCTAATAACAGCAGTGAATATGGACACTTTTCTTGTTTCCTGACAAAAGTTATAGTGGGATTCAGATTTTTATCAGGGGATGTTTTGGCAATCCAAATAATTGTCCTTATAATTGCTGTTAAACATCTTATCCAGCTATCAGAATTATTCCATACTTACCTAAAAAGTAGTTGTGTGAAAAATGAAGAATTATAGATGCATGCTCTGTGTTTTTTGTTTTGTTTCTAAGATGACCTGACTGACATATGTCACTTCTGTGGATCAGAAGGGCCTGAGGCAGATTTGAGTTGGGTAAATCAAACTTAAGAAATGTGAAATAAAATATGTTTTGTTAAAAAGTTAAGAATTTTCTTTTATTTTCTTGTATTGTTATTGTTATGGATATTTCTATTCTGTTTTACCCAGGACTAACAAACATTTCATTACTCTTTTATCTCCACATGAATTACTGTATATTAAAAATATAACATCAGTTACACAGGAATGAAAATTTGCTGCCTCTTACTGAAGACCCAAAAATCCAAATAATTTGTTTTCCAGATTCAGTGTGACATTTGTTTGCGGTGGTTCCACCATATGTGCGTTCAAGGCCCACCAACGGAGGAGGCCTTCCTGTGTACTGCTTGTACTACTTAGTTTTGTGTACATTATTGTTCTGGAGGAATTTATGCATTAAATCTTGTTGTATTACATTACACCGTCCAAGTTTGTGTCTTCTTATCTTAAAATTATTATTTTTTGCTTGAAAAATGGCTTACAATATATTAATTAATAAAATATTTGCAGATTAACTTTCTTTCGATTGATTAATAAACTAATACCTGGTATGTATACAGCATGTCAAAAACAGTCGCCAAAGTTATTGTCTTACTGTATATTTTGTACATTCAAGTGATGAAGAAAGTGGACACTGGATCTACTGTGTGTATCCTATTATACATTAAAACTGAAAGTGTACTGGAGACTCACTTCAAGTTCAGGCCTAAACTTTAAGAATTCCTAGATGCAAAAGGGGAGTACAAGTGTTCTGGTGTGTGGAAGTGTTCGATGTTCATCATGCAGGAGCTTTGGTGTTTGTTGAGGAGAAACTGAAACTGTTTCATAGTCTGGTGGTGGCAGCGCGGATGCTCTGGTACCTCCTGCCAGAGGGTAGAATGGTGAAGTGTGTGTGTGGAGTCCTTCATGATGCTGACGGCCCTCCAAATACACTGAGTATTGCAGATGTCATAGATTGGTGGGAGTGCAGTTGCTATGATCTTACTAGCTGTCTTCACTATTGGCTGCGGTCGGAGGCCCTACAATTCCCATGCCAGAAAGTGATGCAACTGACTGAAACACTCTCTATAGTATCTCTGTAGAATGTGGTGAGGATGGGTGGTGGGGGGCTTTCCTTGCTTTCTTGGCGCCACAGGAATTGGAGACGTTGATAGGCCATCATCTGTGCAATATGGAGAGGGGGTACTTTTTATAGCAGGTTTAAATACGGTCTGAAAAAATCTGTATCCCACTATAACTTTTGTCAGGAAACAAGAAATGTGTCCATATTCACTGCTGTTATTAGACATGATGTAAAGTATTCACAAAATAAAACACTTGATGATAGGCCATCATCTGAAGATTTTGGAGGGGGGGGATACATATTTTGGCAGGTCGAAAATACGGTCTGAAAAAATCTGTATCCCACTATAACTTTTGTCAGGAAACAAGAAATGTGTCCATATTCACTGCTGTTATTAGACATAATGTTATTAGACATAATGTAAAGTATTCACAAAATAAAACACTTGATGATAGGCCATCATCTGTACAATCGATTTTTGTGTATGACATTGACCAGCCTACTATTTAAGTGCAATGCATTATTAAATAATTTTGATAATAATTCACCATGGAAGGAGGAGTGGGGATTCAGAACAATTTAATATCCACAGGCTGTTTGCTTTATGAGTGAAATTCGTCTTGGTTTTTCAGTAACTTTAGACATTCTCGTGAGAATCGATCAATTCAGTTCAATGAAGTTCGATCGTTAGACTACAGATAATAATTAATTTTGATAGATGGGCCACGTGATAGCGGTCTATGCTAAACCTCGTTGATAAAACAACAATAGTAAAACTATAACTTCAACAATTCATGTGTTATAGTTTCATTTACCTTGGTCAAACCAATGACCCACCTTCTGCTGAACGCGAGCGCGCTCCTGCGACCGGGGATACACTTAATTTCAGGGGTAAGTACCTTGGCACGACACCTGTCCTGTTTACTGGGTTATGGCGCACCCAGTGGTGCAAGTGTGTATTGAATATTATTTGAAAAATGTACAAGTGGTCGCTGCATTACGGAGCACCTATATGGAGGCCCAAACCTGCATAAATAATAAATAAATAAATGTAATAATAAAAAAATAAATAAAGGAATAAATGTCTTGATAAAACAAATATAATTAGTTTTTAATTAAATGTATTCCTGAATTTATTATTGTATGACTTTATCCTTTGTTATTTTCTATATTTATTTGTTTAACTTTATTTGTATTCTTTTTAACTTTTAATTATTTATTCATTTATTTTGCATATTTTTTTGTATTTATGTGTTAATTTATTTTTTATATTTATATATTCCCATACATATTTATTTATTTATACATGTATTTATTTTTTCTTTTCTGTGTGCAACATGGAAATGAGGGAGGCGGTCCTTGCGTAGCTCCAGTGCATCATTGATTGAGAGCTCAATAGTACTTATCGGAAGCAGATGGACGTCCCACCTTAGCACCCTCTGACTCGCACAGATTTTGAATATGCAGGGAAACATTTAGCAGAGAGTTTAACAATCCAGGATGTGCTTCGACATTCATACCAGCATACAGCTCTCCTAAAACATCAATAAGCACCTCTACTCTAAATTAAACATAGTTATTTGATGCGTGGTTATCGACTTCATTTGCAAGTTGCGCGAATCTATAGATAGGCTATATGTGAAGCGTCAGCTATAGTTTTTTAATTTTTTTAATTGCAGAACTTATATATACATACATACATAAACGATCAGGGAAATGAAGCATGGTTGTATCTTTAATAATGAACAATCATAACAACAGAAAACAATATTATGGATTTGCGGACATCAAAATATGAAGTTATATATGCCTACGCAGAAAAGAAAAGGACAAGGTTAAATCATATAATTTATGAAACTTGCTCATTTTGTGGATTTGTTGAAGAAACAGCTCCCCATTTATTTTGTGATTTTAGTATAACCAATACATCTTGGATTGACTTAAACTCTTGTGTTTTTAGCCCCACAAATAGCTATAGTTTACACGATACGGCTGACCTAACGTCACATCAAAACAAGTCAAGAGTAATCGAGCACACGCTTCAATCAATAAACCAATGGTAAGCAGGACCCGCCCACATCATTATCATACAAGAGACAGAAATGTAATAATAAATACAAAAATAAATAAATGTGGGAATATTTAAATATAGAAATAAATACATGTGGGAATAAATACATATAAAAATAAATGAATGCATAAATAAATAATAATAAAAAACAAAACAAATGAAAGAATAAAAAAGTATTAAAGAATAAAAATAAAAAGAGAAAATAATAAATAAAAAGAGAGAATAATAAATAAAGGAAAAAAAGTCATACAAAAATAAATTCAGGAATAACTTTCATTAAAAACTAATTATATTTGTTTTATCAAGACATTTATTCCTTTATTTATTTTCTTATTACATTTATTTATTTATTATTTTTCCATGTTTTGTCCTCCATACACCTATAGGAAAGGGCGGGAATTGTTTTCTGTTATAGTTTGCATTCCCTCGCAATAAATTGACCATGGTTTTACAACAGTAACCATATTTTAACCATGTTATTAGTAGTGAAACCCTAGTAATAATACTAGAAAATGAAAACAGAATTTCGTGGTTATTATTGTTTTTGCGATAAATATCATAGTTTAACTATACTGTAGTAAAACCATGGTTTAGCAGTAGTAAAATCAGTAGTACCCATGACAGTTCCATGTTTTTTTGTTTTTGCAGAAACATGGTTTTATCATCATAATATAGTAGGATATATTACCCAACCGATGGTGGAAAATGCAGATAACCGATTAATCTGCCGATAGTTTTTTAATCGATTTATATAATATTAAAAACAAATCATAGTCTTTCTTTACTATGACGGCACAGACATAAAGAGTCCAAAATCCAAGTTGCAGTGAATTGTGCAACTAAAATCCCAATAATAACCAGAAAAAAAAAAAGATATGAAGCATAATGCAGGACTATGAACATGCTTGAAATACACATACTTATTTCGAGACACTTACTGTAAAATGACAGAGACTTTGCTCAGTTACAATGCTTTATATTTAGCCATTTACCAAATTAGTCTTTTTATGCCTAATATATTCACCAGATTAATCTATTGGCAACTATTGGCATAGATTTTTGCAGTTTACCTATAGGTCCAAAATACCATTAGCAATGACTAAAACTGATATATTGATCTACCTCTACTATTAGCCACAGTTTTATTTATTTTAACAATTGTTTTACTTTAGTAATATTGTAGACTGTAGTAACCAATAGTTTAAGGTGAAAATTATGGTTTTACTATAGAAATAATGTAGTAATCATGACTGTAGTTGGCTAACCATTTTATTAAAGGTTTTGGCAAAAACCATGGTTCCCTTACGATTCAGTTCACTCAACATTGCGTTATGCTGACTCATATGGGA